>NC_091633.1:71819217-72119697 GCF_027580195.1 Bos mutus
TTTCCTTTTCCTGGGGCTCTCTCCAACCCAGGGATTGAACCCATGTCTCCTGCACTGGCAGGTGGATTTTTTCCACTGGGCTACCTACTTGAAATTAAGTCAGCCCCATAAAGTTTGTCTCTATTCTCCCATCTGTATATTTTCTAAGTGGAGTAATGAGCTATTTCAATATCCTCCATTTTATTAGGTCAACAGAATTTCCCACAATAGCCTGATAAATACATGTTGAAACTGTCAAAAAGTTTAAGAAATGAAGCATTTAAAAAGATAAAATTGTTCCTTTTGTTACAAAACAATAATTTAGTGATTTTTATACTTTTCCTGATAAGAATAAATAAAAGGTGAAAAATGATGTTTTAAATTGGAAACGGAATAATCAAACAAAATCACATTTATTTCAATAGCTGCAAGTGCAAATACAGCAAGCCAGTACACAGTTTCAGGACACTGCTTTAAGTACAAAGAAAACTTGATATACAAAAATGAAAGAGGAAATAGCAGAAATAAAGCTCGATTTTTTAAAAAAGTTGAAGTAACCTGAAAACCTTTAGACTAAAAGAGTCTTACATCAATTCATAAATGCCTTAATTTATAGATAACAGTGGTACATTGTAATCAAAAAGGACTTCCCAAAGAGTCATTTCGAACTGATCAGCTCCAGATAAGAAATTCCTGGCAGTGGCTACTCTGGGATTCGGCACTCACTCATACTGTACAGACTGGTATAGTTCAATCCATGGCATTTGATTTTTATTCAAATTCCAAAAAGGTAAATACCTTTTTGGTAAGTTCAATAGGAGGCCAACACCACTACCAAGAGTTCCTGAAATGGCCACTATATATTTAAAAGGTTTAAAGACCAATTTTGGCTTCAGGCCCATGGTACAATGTTGGGGAAAGACTTCAATTAATACTCCGTTACTTAAATCCTTTTTGTAAGATTAGCAAAATGGCCCTTAAAGCTTCCTCAGGAAAACTGTATTTAAATATATGAAAGCTCCCACTAGGAAATTAATTAAAAGTTGTTAATAGTCTTTTTAATCACTTAGTGGCCAAGTCATATGTGTATTTCTGCTCCCCAGAAGCAATGTTAGCTACTAGCTTCAATTCAGGAAATGCATATTTTCCGGAAGGTTTATATGAGATGCTTATTCAGTCTTTTTCTCAACTTTCTTCATCTTTTCATTGTAGGCATTAAATTGAGAGTCTGTTCCAAAAATTCTGTCCCACCATGTAAATGTTGAAGCATAGTTTCCAATGAAGTTCATGTGGTGGAAATCATGATGCCGAGAACCAGCATAGAAAGGAATGAGATTTAAAGGGTTGAGAGGAATGTCATAACCACTGAAATGAAAATGATAAAGATTATTAAGGAAGTAAGTACACCTTCAATAATTAACTTGTTCATTGACCATAATATGCTTGTTAACCATTCAAATAACATTCCACTGTACCTAAGTCACTTATTTCTGATGTGTACAAAAGTTCACAGCAAATGGTACATACTCTAGAAACCACTTTCAGTAATTAAAGAAAAACTTGAACAATTTATAGAATATTAATGTAGTATTAATGTAATATTAATATTTTAATATTGATATTACAATCAGGAGATGAAGGAAGGATTATAGTAATGAATTCTTAGACACAGATTTTCATGAATTTTTTCTCTTTTAGAGGAATTTGCTTACCAAACTTGTAACACCCATACTACTACATATGTCTTTTAGGAAAAGTTGTACAAAATTAGCACCAAGCATTACAAAGGTTAAATCTGAGGATTACTGTTTGCAACTTCTTTTTAGAGTACCTGTCTTTATTTCTAACTACAAGTCTAAAATCTGATATCTATAATTATACCAGTCTGAATCACCCCAATCCTTCCCTCCCTTGAGCAGGCTGAGAAGGAAGGAAATAGAAAGGAGCAATGGAAAGAAAGAAAGAAGGACACATCATCTACCACTTCTCTGCCTAAGACTGCTGCTACTGCTAAGTCACTTTAGTCGTGTCTGACTCTGTGCGACCCCATAGACAGCAGCCCACCAGGCTCCTCCATCCCTGGGATTCTTCAGGCAAAAACACTGGAGTAGGTTGCCATTTCCTTCTCCAAAGGGTCATTACAGAAGAATAAAATAATTGCTGGCCTGAATTATACTATTTAACCAAATTTTTTATTAAAACCACAAATATATTTCTTTCAACAGTGTTTCAGGAACATTAAACCTGCTTTTCAATCAAGGCATGAAATCCAAAAGCCAGAAAAAAATAAAACGGACAGATTTTACTATATAAAAATTTAAAACTTCAGTACCGTAAAAGAACCATCAAGAGTTAAAACTGAAATGACAGATGGAAGAGAAAATATTTACAACATATGTAACAAAGTTACCTAATTTGTAATTTCATGTAATAACCATGAAATTAAAAGATGCTTGCTCCTTGGAAGAAAAGCTATGAGAAACCTAGATGGCATATTAAAAAGCAGAGACATTACTTTGCCATCTAAGGTCCACCTAGTCAAAGCTATGATTTTTCCAGTAGTTATGTATGGATATGAGTGTTGGACCATAAAGGAAGCTGAGCGCTGAAGAACTGATGCTTTCGAACTGAGGTGTTGGAGAAGACTCTTGAGAATCCTTTAGACTACAAGATCAAACCAGTCAATCCTAAAAGAAATTAGTCCTGAATATTCAATGGAAGGACTGATGCTGAAGCTCCAATACTTTGGCCACCTGATTCAAGAACTGACTCCTTAGAAAAGACCCTGATGCTGGCAAAGATTGAAGGTAGAAGGGGATGACAGAGGATGAGATGGTTGGACGGCATCACTGACTCGACGGACATGAGTTTGAGCAAGCTCTAGGAGTTGGTGATGGACAGAGAAGCCTGGCGTGCTGCAGTCCATGGGGCTGCAAAGAGTCAGACGTGACTGAGAGAACAAACTGAACTGAACTGAACAAAGCTTACACGTGAACCAAAATGTTATAAGTCTCCCTGGTGGCTCAGGTGGTAAAGAATCTGCCTGCAATGCAGGAGAGACCTGGGTTCAATCTCCGTGTTGGGAAGATTCCCTGGAGAAGGGAATGGCTACCCACTCCATCCCTCAGTATTCTTGCCTGGAGAATTTCATGGGCTGAGGAGACTGATGGGCTACACATCATGGGGTCACAAAGAGTAGGACACAACAGAGTGACTAACACTTTCACTTTTTTCATAATAGGTTATAAAACATATAATCTAACAAAAAGTAGGCAAGTGAAATAAAAGCTAATTCAAGGAAGAAAATAACTGTTGTCAACAAGCACACAGGCGTGCAGCCTCACCAGTCCCTGGGGAACACAGATCACAGCCCTGAAGGTTCTCTGCTCTCCTAATAACCAAGATTAATGAGACTGTAATGTCCAGGCTGGAAAAGGTATCAGAAGCAGGGAAAGCATTCTTGCAGGCTCCTGCTGGGCATGTAAAGAGGGGCCCTTTGGAGAGCAGTTTTGCAGCACTTCCAAAAATTTTGTTTCATTTTCCCAAATAATACATGAATACAATCTCACCATAAAAATGACAACAGTTATAGACAAGAAAGCAAAAAAAAGTCTATTATTTGAATTTGTCCCAATGATTATGTTCTCCTGTTTTCTTAAAAACAGTAACATTAACAATGTTTAACTTCTCTTACTATAGTCTACTTAAAAAACATAATCTATGACAATGACTATGAGTGTGTAAAATGGGTGAAAGTGGTCAAAGGTATGAACTTCCAATTGTAAGATGAATAAGCCTTGGGCATGTAATGAAGAGCATAAAGGCTGAAGTCAACAGTCCTGTGAATTTGAAAGTTGCAAAGAGAGTAAATCTTATAAGTTCTCATCACACACACACAAAAAATTATAACAATGTATAAAGATGGATCAGCAATATATATATCAAACCATTACACTGTATACCTAAAACACAATATGTCAATTACATCTCAATTAAAAAAAATAAGAAAGACAATGTATGACCATGAAGAAAGGATATTTTATGATACCTTCTACCTGAATAGAAACCAAACCTTACCTATGGACATCAATAGTCTCTATCAAACGAACAGTCACCCAGGCCCAAAGAAGAATAACATGATCACATAAAAGCATGATTCCAATGAAAAATCCAGTTCCAAGAATTATGGTTTCCAGAGGATGTGCATATTCAGCTTCCATTCCAAATGGAGCCTAAAATAAATAAGAATTGCTTAATATATTGTGATGGTTCATTTTATGCATCAACTTATCTAGGCCATGGTGCCCAGTTGCTTGGTCAAACACCAGTCTAGATTTGGTGTGAAGGTCTATTTTAGATGTGATCAATATTTAATACTTAAATCAGTAAAGAGGATCCTCCATAATGCAGGTGGGCTTCATTCAATCAGCTAAAGGCCTTAGAAGCAAAGACTGAGGCTTCCCAAGGAAGGAAGGAATGCTCAAGACTACAGTACAGAAAACCTGTGTGCTTTCCAGCCTGTTGCCCATAGAAATTCAGATCCAGGCCTGCAACATCAAGTCTCTCCTGCATTTCCAGTTAGCTGCCCTATAGATTTCAGATTTGCCAGCCCCCACAACTGCATGAGCCAGTTCCTTAAAATAAATCTGCGTGTACGTATCTCCAATTGATTCTTGGAAGAACCCTAATATACATACGTATTTTTAATTTATTTGTGCATATCATTTTATAATACTATATCCCTTCTATATGTTATGATAATACAGTCATCCCTCAGTATTCTAAAGGGATTGGTTCAAGGACCTCCATGGACACCGAACTTTAATGAAAAGGCAGTATTTGGCAGTATTTGCACATAACCTATGCATATCCTCTCATATACATCATCTACAGATTACTTACAAGACCTAATACAATATAAATGCTATGTAATTGTGTAACTGTTGTAAACACAATTTAAATGTTATGTAAATAGTTGCCCATTCAAGGCAAGTTCAAGTTTTGCCTTTAGGAACTTTCTGAAATTTTTTCCCCAAATATTTTCAATGAGGGTTTCCAGAGGATGTGCATATTTAGTTGGTTGAATTCATGGATTCAGAACCCATAGATACTAAGGGTCAACTGTATATCTAGTCATACCTATATAAACATTAACAGTAATTCTCAATAAAGATATCTCTCTGTTTTTACCAAACATTAAAAGGGCTAGGGATGTCCTTAATATGATCTATTTTAATGGTTTGAGATAAAGGCATTAAAACAACTGGCTTGAATTCTACATTTGGTTTATGCACCTGAATTTGTTCTGTCAAGATAGGGATATTTGATTTATCATATCAGGTAATCAGGATCAATGCAGAACATACCAGCGTAACAAATCTGACAAAGCTAACAACAAAGCAGTTCTGAAAAAAAAAAAAAACAAACCAAAACCCTGTTTTGTGGGAAGAAGTTAGCAATGAGGTGGAAAAGCATTAAAACTAAGTTGAAAATTGTTTTAGAAATTTAATAATTCAAGGTTTGTTGTTTTGGGGTCCCACTTAAATAATCATAACAGCATTAGAGCCTCCATCAAACTGCCAGGTACCCAGCTGTGTGAGTACAGTGCTCTGAACCAAAATACAAAAATGAATATTTTTCTTTCAGGCCTCAATTTACCACAAAATCAGGATACTAGAAAAAAATCTGTAGAACTAGCTTTGTGTTCATGTTTATGTGTGTATGTATTCTAAACAATCATGCAAAGGAAAATGAAATAAAGACATCACTGACAATTTTTTTTAAGTTCAGATTCTTTAAAAAAAATAACATTTTTGCCTCAAAGAGTAAAAAATATATTAAATATAATTCGAACATACCTGAAACTCATGATGAACTTTATGAATGTATTTATATATTCTTTTGTGATGTAAAAGCCTATGCAAGAAATAGTGCCAAGTATCCTCGATCACTGCACAGCCAAAACATCTTGCCAAAAGCATGTACCTTTAAGATGAAAATACTGTAATGAGGATAAAATAACTTACTAAAACAATCTAGACTTTTACCTAGGATCACTGCTGGACACTGCATAAAATCAAATACTATCTTGACTTAACTGGTTATATTGATCAACAAATTCTCAAAACAATACATATAGATACAAGCTAGATATATGATACCACCTGAAGAAGGGTTAAAGAGGCTGACCACCATACCAATTCTAATTCTATTATTAAAAAAAAAAAGTTATAAAATCAGAGCTAAGAAAGAAAACTCAAAATTTCTAGGCAAAGAGTAACACTGATAAAGGACTTACTACTCATAATAGTAAAATCACTTTCTTCTGCCAAAGAGAAGCATGTAAGTGCAATGGGCAAAAGTATTTTATTTATATAGGAACAAATACACAAATTCTCTTATATGTTGCATATAGAGTAATAGGAAAAGCACATATCTATATATTGTACATCTGTATTCTGTATTCAGGTTTCATCAGAACAGAAAGCTAGAATACAAAAATTATTTGAACATAAATATGTTCAGATAATATACATACATATATATATGTGTGTGTGTGTGTGTGTGTGTCTATATGGACACAATTTTTATAAACTTTACCCTCACTCATTTTTTTCATTCATTTTAGACTTAAAATGTATTTTTTCTTGCTATAAGCCCCTGTATCCTGTACATAATCATATAAAGGATGCCATGGAAACTTCTGATGTAAGAAACTCACCCTCCAATAAAGATATTAAAATATAGAAACACATAAAAATGGGAACATTTCAAGTTTCTACTATAGTTTTCTATATTTTATTTACTTCAAAGTTAAGAGCAAACATTAACCAAATGAAGAAAGAAGGTAATACTAAGGATATTTTAATTGGATGATAAACCATAACTGAGTATAAAAATCAAATCTTTATCTACATACCATCTTGGCATTGTTTCCCAATCATAGGGAATACTGAAATACTCTGTAAAATAATAAGTTCCACAAATCAACGGAAGCTGGATACAAAAGTGATTAAAGAGAAGCACTTTAAAACATTTCCATTGGTTTTCCCATGTTTCTGGTTTATCCTATGGAGAGGAGAAAAAATTAAAACGTTTAGTATTAGCCTCTGCTATCAGAAGTTTCACCTGAAAACTAAAAGTAAATTCTTAGATTTTTCTCTAAAGTCTATATGGGACCTGGAATTTATGTTATTTAATTAATCTTATGTTATGTAGATTCTGTATTATAATTGCTAAGTTACAGTAACTAAGGCCCAGGAACTATAACACTCACTCCCAATATTCTAAATTCTTGACAACTATTATCACTACTATAAACACATGAAGAAATTGTCAAAACTCAGGCCCAGGCATAATGGTCCGAATGATCTTTAAGCAACACTACAGAATAAGTAAGTCTTGTTTTTGCTGCCCACGGATCATTTACTTTTATCAGGAATTCCAGAGATGAAGACGTGTGTCATGCTACAATCACAGCTGAGTTCTCCCAAATGCTGAGGGAGCTATACACACAGCATTGAAAGCCTTACTACACAGGCAGGCAACACCATTCAGTGGTTTTCATTCCCAGAAATAAGTGCATTTTTCTTCATACACATTGACAGAATTAGAAACTCTCTGAGCTGAAAGAACTCCAGAAACAAATGTGTCCGGTGGTTCTCAAAGAATGGGAACAGATGAAGTTCACAGATTAAAGTCAAATGAGGAAGTGATCAATGTAGAGAAATGTTCACAAAACCCCATCAGGATTATCAACTTGCTCAGCAAGCCATAAAGAAAAGTGAATATGTATTCAATTCAAAGGGCTGTACTTAGTTAAGAAGTGCTTTTGGCTTTACAAAAAGATAGTAAATAATAAATAGTCATTGCTCTTTTAAATGTCCTTACTCCTAAATTCAGAAATCTGCAATGGAAACCACTGACCTCAGCAGAGGCCCAGAGGTCAACCATCTTGCCCAGATCACACAGGCAGTTATTAGCAGAACTTGTGACTAACTAAAATCTAGGGTTCCAGTATTGTTCCTGAAATTCTTTAGAAGAGCTTCCTTCCCTGACAAAAAAGGAAGAGTTCAACTGGTAATCAGAGTTGATTCTAACCTCAGGGTCTCTGTGAAGCTCATATCTCAGTCTCAACAATAAAATGAAGGAATTAGGCAAGATTACTTTATAATTGTCTATTTCTGCTCTGAGCATGATCTGACCTTTCTCCTCTGAACTTCCAGTCTGTGACTGGGGACAAAATAAATGAAAGATTCTGGCTTGGGTGGGAAAAGCCACTCTTTTCCCCAAAGAACTATGTTTAAGTAACTGGTGATACCTTGGCTAGAATCTAACACTGATGTCAGTTATAACTACAAAGGAATCACATGGTTTACTATTTACGAGGGTCATAGATTTCAGAAAGAATGTTTTTAATGTATAAATCCTTGAGGAAAGTTCCTAGAGAATTATTAAGATGTATGACATAAATAAAAAAAAAATCCTGCAAGGTCCATTTCTTTACTTTCACAGAAGTGAATATCACCCTTCCCCCTAGCAAGCATGTACATTAACTGTCTATTCTATTTCAAAGCAGAATTTTTGGTGTTGTTCCACCAGTGTCAGTGTTTCAGGGTATCTGCCTTCAAAATGCATAACTCTGTAATTAACTTATACTGACTTATTGGCTTGTTTTTAAATCCCTTTATATTGTGAAAACTTGTATTGATTAATCTTCAGTTAATTTTATTATTAAAAAATCTCAAAGCAGGGACTTTAATGGTTGCAAAACTCAAGAAACATATGCTAAGCACAGACTTGAAGGCTTTCGATCTGTTTATAAGTAACTAGTTGTAAACTAGATTATTGCTTGTCCTTTCTTTTGTCACATTTTTCTCTGGAGTCTTCATAAAATCTTAACTGAAACAGGCCTTTCTCTCTGAAAAAGTTACCACCTCTGACCAGTGAGTCAACTGTAGAGGGCAGAAGGCAGAGAGGGATAGTTTGGCCTGGACAGTCAGTCATACAACCAACCAATCAGCCCCATAAATAATGCAGTGGGTGACCCACTGCACTCCAAATTCCAAACATGCATGAGAATTCCAAACATGCATGAGAACTTAAGACACTCAAACACAATTCTGCCTTTCAAAGCAGGCCTTTTTATAAAAATCATTTTGGAAATGTTGTGTCCTTTATATACAGTAACAGGATACTCTTCTTTAGGCCACAGCCCTTTTAATTCCTCCCTTTACTCTTTGTTCTTCCCTCCTTTGACCTGAGTCTATAAGCAGCTGGCCCCATGCAGTATCCCCAGAAAGGATCAATGTTAATAGTTGCTTAAAGTTGAGACTCACCAGGAGAGGCTACGAAGTGAAGAGACTGATTACAGAGGATGTGTGTATTGACTGCCATCAGACATGAACTCAATGAGTGCAACCAGTCTGCTTTAGATGAACATTCCCAAAATGCCTACTTTACATCAGGACTGTGTGCCTGAGTCTGAGTTTGGCATCACTTTTTGAAAAAAGTTAATAGTAAGCATTAGAAACTATTATAGGTTTACCAAGTGTTGATAAATTCTTTCTTTCTTTCTCTAACAATATGGTACAGACTCCTTCCTGAGAACTGTGTCAAACTCTTTAGTTAAAAGAGTTCATTATTTTCCCTATGTTTAAACCTGAGAAGATGTACCATGTATGCAAGCTCTCAAGAAACACTTAGTGTACTGAAGCAAATACTGAGAAGTTAGGAACATCATCATTTTGGGGAAGATGACATGAATGCTGCAGAAATACCATGCTATATTTGGAATAAAAACAAAATCTTAACAGTCTTGATCAAAGTCTTAACATATTAACAACATTGAAGAGTTGAGACATCAAGAATCGTAGTGAACTGCAAAATAATACTCACGAATCCCCATAAGATTCCCTTCTAGCTTATTCAAAAATTACAATTTACATATGATAGAACTTCTCCATAAAGTGAGTATAAAGGGAGCATAGCTCAACATAATAAAGGCCACAGATGATAAGTCCACAGCTAACATAGGTCAATGGTGAAAACCTGAAAACATTTCCTCTAAGATCAGGAACAAGATAAGGATGCCCACTTTTATTCAACATAGTACTGGAAGTCTTAGACACAACAATAGGACAAGGAAAAGAAACAAAAGGAATCCAAATTGGAAAGGAAGAAGTAAAACTGTCACTGTTTGCAGATGACATGAAAAATCCTAAAAACACCACCAGAAAACTATCAGAGTTTATCAATGAATTTGGTAAAGCTGTTGTATATAAAATTAATATATAGAGCTCTATCAATAGATTTTTATACACTAACAATGAAATTAAGGAAACAATCCCATTTACCATCTCAGCAAAAAGAATACCATACCTAGTAATAAACCTACCTAAAGAGATGAATGATCTGTACTCAGAAAACTCTTAAGACACGGATGAAAGAAACACAAAGGGATAACACAAATGGAAAGATACATCATGTTCTTAGATTGGAAGAACTGTTATATTGAATTGAATTATTATTAAAATGACCACACTACCCAAGATAATCTGTATAGTCAATACAATCCCTATCAAAACAACATTGGCTTTTTTTTTAGAACTGGGACAAATAATTTTAGTATTTGTATGGGAACACCATAAAACTCATAGAAGACAACACATCACAACAATACCTTTTTAGATCTGTCTCCTAAAGCAAAGGAAACAAAAGCAAAAATGAACAAATGGGACCTAATTAAACTTTAAAGCATGTCTTCACAGCAAAGGAAACTCCTGACAACACAGGCAACTATTGAATGGGACAAAATATTTGCAAGTTATTTAATTTGCAAGACTGATTAGGGATTAATATCTAAAACATAAAAATAGCTCATATAATTCGATATAAAATTAGCATAAGACTTGAACAGACATTTTCCCAAAGACATACAGATGGCCAATACACACATGAAAAAATACTCAACATCACAAATCATTAAGGAAATGCAAATAAAAATCCCAATGAGATATCACCTCACACCTGTCAGAATGGCTATTATCAAAAGACTACAAATACAAATGTTGGTGAGGATGTGAAAAAAAGGGAACCTTGGTATACAGCTGGCATGAATGTAAACTGGTGCAGATACTGTGGACAGTATGCAGGTTCCTCAAAAGACTAAAAATAGAATTATCTTATGACCCAGTAATTCCACTCCTGGGTATATTTCTGAAAAAAACAAAAAAAACTAATTAGGAAAGATACATGCACACCATACATTCATACCAGCATGCTTTACAATGGTCAAGATATGGAAGCAATCTAAGTGTCCACCAACAGATGAATGGTGGAAGAAGATGGGTTATATATACACAATAGACTCCTCAGCCATTAAAAAGAATGAAATTTTGCCATTTGCAACAATGTGGATAGACCTGGAAGGTATTATACTAAGTGAAATAAGTCAGAGAAAGACAAATATGTATGTTATCACTTAGATGTAAGAAAAAAACCCAAACGAATGAATAAAACAAGACATAGATTCAGATATAGAGAACAAACTAGAGGTTACAACCAGCAGGGAGAGAGAAGAGGGAAGGAGTGAGATAGAGGTAGGAGATTAAGAAGTACAAACTACTACATATAAAATAGTTAAGTAACAAGGCTATTACTTCCTTGTTACTTCCCTGTTATTTGTTATTTTCCTTGTTAGCTTCCCTGGTGGCTCAGATGGTAAAGGATCCACCTGCAATATGGGAGATCTTTGGGTTGGGAGGATCCCCTGGAAGAGGGCATGGCAACCCATTCCAGTATTCTTGCCTGGAGAATACTCATGGACAGAGGAGCCTCAAAGGCTACAGTCCATGGGGTTGCAAAGAGTTGGACACAACTGAATGATTAAGCACAGCAAAAAAGGATAGCATAGGGAATATAGCCAGTATTTCATAATAATGTTAAGTGGAGCATAATGTACAAAAATTCTGAATTGCAATGCTGTACATCTGAAACTAATTTATTGTATATCAACTATAACTCAATAAAAATTTCTTTTAATTAAAACTTATAAACTCAAATTAGATAAACATCACATCTATTGAAGGCACAATTCAACCAATTCTTTCTGAAACCTTATCAGCAATGACCTAGGGTTGTGCTGTGTATATGGTAGCAACTAGAAATGTGGTGAACATTTTAAATACACCTAGTCTTAACTGAGATGAGCTGAAATGAGTGTAAAATATACACTAAATTTTGAACGCTTATTGTAAGAATAAGAACACAATATATCCCATTAAATACTTTTTAATTTTGATTACTTACTGAAATATAATTGAGATTTACTGGATTAAACTAAATACATTGTGAACATGATTCCCCCCCTTTTGTTACTTTTTAATATATTCTAGTAGGGTTATGTATGTGACTTCATTACATGTCTATTGGACAGCCCTGAGGTACAGTCTATTTTCAGTTACAAATTATATTTACTTTAAAAATATTCAACAAGACTAATGATAATATTCCAATGTAAGTCCATTATACTCACCTTTTGAATTTTATACTTTTTCATGTAAGGTATAAATTGAAACAAAAATCCAGGTAAACAGAACAAGAAATAAAGGACCTCATGAACTATGAGAGATCCCCACGTTGCAATCTGGAACTTTGTATAATTATTCAACATATAGTTCCAAGCATTTTTAAATGGTTCCTGCAGAGGATTGTCAGGCAAAAGTGAATCTACATATTCCACAGCCAAGGATGCTGAACTAAAGACGCTGATACTTTCATTTGTTGCCATTTTTCAAATCTTTGCAGACAGCCTTATTATTCTGTAAATATAAATAAATAAGTAAATAAGCAAGCTAAACAACAAAAGTATAAGATAACAGTTTTTAAAATGCTTCTGATTAATTTTTAAATTGCTAAAGGAGTGCCAATCTCTCAGGTCATCCTAACCCCATGATTAAAAACACCAGTCTACAGGATGTCATCACCGCCTCCATTTGTAGATAGGATTTAAAAGCCACATGTTAACGTTCAACAGCAGCATCTAAAGAATAGTGGATAAGAAACTTCAAGCCATCTTTAAGGAGATTTATCAGTGTGGTCTCCCAGGAAACACTTGTAATTTCAAAGAGCAATAGCTGGGTTGAAAAGTATCACTTAAGAACTTCTTTAGAAAAAGTCTGCCAAATATGACTACATAAATACTAAATATTTATAACTGGGAATACAAAGACAACCATAAATAAAGTCAAAGATCAAACAACAAACTGGAAAAAATATTTCCAAGAATTATGACAGAGGCTACAATGAGTGCTTTAGAAAAAGCCTAAAAACCCAATAGAAAATGACAGACTACTCACAGAAAGTTCACAGAAAAATACATACAAATACTAAGCAAATAAACAGCTCGGTTCGACTCAAATAGGAAATGCATCCTAAAACAAAAATTTAGTTTCACACTGCGCCTTAGCAGTAACAGTTTGGGGAAACCAGCACCACTGTACATTGTTGATGGGAGGATTAGTTTATTCTTTAAGGAAAAAAACCACAGTATTTATTACAATTCAAAATGAATACACCTTTTGATCCAGCAGTTTTCTCACTTAAGTACACAAAGATGAGCACACTAAGACTGAAGGAAGCATTGCTCACAATAGCAAAAACAAAGGAAAATACAGCAAGATGTTAGGGCCATCAACAAGAAATGAATTAAATAAATTCTATCAGGTCCTTCCCAAGACACTGCCACCTAGGAGGAAGATCTACATATTCTACATGGAAAGACATCTAAGTGAAATAGCAAGTTGCAGAATGTATAGGAAGAGCCTCACCTATGTTTTTGTGAAAAGGTTATGTCTTTATCTATGCACTTTACACATATATACATAGGAGAAACACACAAACAGAAAATGTACAGAAAATGCATATGCATACATGGTAGGGAGGGGTTATGAAGAGGAGAAAACAATTTACTTTCCATTTTATACCTCTTATAATTTTAATTTTTTCATGAGTATGTTTTACTTATAAATAACCTTAATAGGTCACCAAATCAAAAAACAGAGAAACTTATGAAGAATGTCACTTTCCTAAAAATATTTACTGCTGTCCCTAGTTTATAAATTATGATGGGCCACTCTAAAAATAAATATATTAAGCCTCAAAAGCATTCTTAATATTGTTTAAAATGCTCCTTTGTCCTTGTGCACCACCCCATAACCCACTCAACTATGGCCAACCCTTCAATAACACAGCTTTGAACTGTGCAGGCAGGTCCACTTAGACTTAGGTTTTTTTCAAAAAACAAATTGGAAAAACTTGGGGAGATTTGTGACAATTTGAAAAAAACTCACAGATAAACTGCATAGCCTAGAAATATAAAAAAAAATAAAGTTAGGTATGTCTTGAATGCATAATATATGAAACTGTGAAAGTGTTAGTCTCTCAGTCATGTCTGATTCTTTGTGATCACATGGACTGTAGTGTGCCAGGATCCTCTGTCCATGGAATTCTCTAAGCAAGAATCCTGGAGTGGGCAGTCATTCCCTTCTCTAGGGGATCTTCCCAACCCAGGGATCAAACCTGGGTCTCCTCCATTGCAGGCAGATTCCAAATCTAATGTTGAATCAACACCACTTACTAGCTGTGAGACCCTGAGCAAGTTAAGTAATTTCTCTAAGCCTCAGTTTTATTATTTGCAAAATGTAAAGAACAATAACAATAAGTAGATGATGGGAATCTTTTCATGATGTATATGTATATCAAATTACCACAATGTACATTTTGCTAACAGAACCTCAATAAAGTTGAAAAAATAAGGAATAACAATTATAGTTCTTCTAAAGAGCCCAAGAAATGATACATGTGAAGTACTTATGTTGAGGTGACACATAAGCTAAAAGAAGCTAACAATTATTAAGCGCTTTATATACACCAGTAACTTCTAAGAGTGTCACATGCTCTCTCTATAGTATAGACTTTACTCCTTACCACAGCTTCAAGGTAGGCACTTTTATTATTTTCATTTTACAGACAAAAACTGAGGTTTAGAAAGATTAAGTAACTTTCCCAAATTACAAAACACTAAGTGGGGGAGTCTGTGCTCTCATCCATTGTATCATACTGTGATCCTAAATAATAAAGCACACAATAAATAGTACAGTAACAGGGGAATAATTCTCAAAGTTCACCCAAGCCTCCTGAAAGAGTATTCCATATAGGCTGTCTTCATTTTCAGATTTCACATCCATTCTCTAGCAATTAAAATCAGTTTTGTATTCTAATCAATGCACTGAATTTATTCTTACTAAATAAAATCATTAAGTTTCCCAGCTGCCAGAACCAACAAAAATATTTTGGAGTTTATTTTATCTGGCCCTTATGGAAAATTTGATACTTCTCATCTTGATATATCTGCCTTTCTCGCTTCTTGGGATTCACATGTATTCACTCTGATTTAACTAACATGTGGTACTATTTGTGGCGACTGCACTTCCTGCTGCTCTCACCCTTGATAAATAAATATGATTTATTCAAATGATAAAATAAATATGATTTATTCAAATCATAAAATAAATATGATTTATTCAAATCATAAAATCTAGGGAGGAATACAAAGAAGTAACAAGACTGTCACAACATCTGTGATAAGAACAATAAGAGGTTGGAAATATAAAACAGAGAGGCCCAGGGAACAGATCCTAGAGAAAGAGGCATGTAAACTCAAACCTGGAGTGTGGAGGGAAGGCAGTTAAATCTAATTTAACTAGATTAAAAGAGAGTAAAGTAGGCTGGATGGGGTCGATGGGTGGTTTTGAGTAGAAGAAATATCAGTTCTAGAGACTCAACCAGGAGATAAGAAAGGATACAGCAGTTTCCCATTTAGTATGTCTGTGGTACAGCTTTTGAGAAAGAAAGGCTCAAGAATTGAGGCTGAACAGTTTCCCAGAGATGCTTGATTTACTCCTTCCAACTATTCTAGATTGTCAGGAGTGATCATATCTACTCCCTGTTGTGAGAATATGCTGATATCCTCTCTCTCTCTCTAAAACCCCAGGTTCTGATTATCCAAAAGTATACTGGCCATCTCCAATGTAGGCAGTTTGGAGGCATGGCAAAGTCAACATGTCCCAAAATTCGGTCCCTACTCCTTGCAACCCTGCCTACATACTCCCTCCCGCCTACTTTAACTTTGTGAACTGATGCCACTACCTAGTCATCTAGGGCAGAATATTCCGGATCTCTATCTCTGCTGCCTGGATAGCACTTCCCAACTTAGAAACAACTGGTTGAATTAACACTCAGGACTTTACTCTCTAGATTTAAGGGAGGGAAACGGATACACTACTGCCAACCGAACAAAAGCAAAAAATAGGTACTAAGGAAGAGAGGAGAGGGGAAATAACGAGCGAATTTTCTTTCTTTTTTTCATCCTTGCACAACTGGATTGACTTGAGGCAGACTCAGAAAAAAAGAAATGTAGTTGTCTGTGTATCACCGCCCCTCCCCCCCTCCCAGAAACTTTGAAGTTTCCCTGTCTCTGAGACCTGCCAGCAGTGCCTGGCCTTTGCCCGGCCCGGACGCCTGGCACCTCCATGTGTGCCCTTCTTAAACCCTCCCTCTAAAACACGACGCCAGCATTCATGCGAACAGCAGACAGGGTTCAGCCCTTCTTTAGACCCTTACAGTGTGAGGGAGCGCCTCCCCACAAGATGAAACACCTGGGCCTCTGCTCTCCTTTACTCTCACACTCCGTATTGACGCACCAAGGCCTCTGACTGTCCTCCGCTTCGGGCCTCTCTGGCCACGAAATAGCATCTCTTGCTGGTATAGTCCTCTGCCCAATTGCTATTCATCCTTTAGAACCCTCCCAGGGCGCCCTTCCCACCCGCGCGCCCCGCCGCGCATACAAACAGATCTTGCTTCTTCCTTTTGTAGAATTCTGGTCACTCTGTGCTGTGACCACTGCCTGGTTCCGACATTAAGAGATTTCACTCGTTTTCACCCATACCTGCCGCCAGGCCGTCCGTCCCGGCCTCTACACGCGGGAGCCAACCGAGGCCACTCCACCCCAGTCCCTCACCTTGCGCGCCACCCACTGCAGCCGCCGCCTCCAGAGCTGCGCTAGGCGCTACCACTCGGGGGTCGACCGGCTCCTCCGCTGGTATTGGCTTGCATTGGCTGCGTTCCGCCTTCTGAGAGCCGTGATTGGCCTACGCATCTGCCGGCATCGTGTGACTCATGAGAACGCGGAACTGGAAGCGCGGCCATTGGCTGCTCAGATGGAGTGAGGATCGTGAGAGCTAGGCGTCCGGCCAGTAGCTGGTCCGCCAGCCGGGCTAGGCTGACGCAGGGCCTTGAGACGTCGCCTAGCAACCTCAGCCCCGCCCAGCACACGCGACCCCTTCCAGGAGCATGCGAACTCGGGGAGTTTGCAGGCGCACCGGCCCTGAAATCTTTACTATGAGCTGTATTCACTGGCGCCCCTTTAACGCTGTTGCGCCGAAAGTTTAGACCTCTTTCTCGTCCCAACCCCAGCGTCCTTTGAGAACCCCTGTTTGTACGTGGGAAATGGGGAACTCCAAATGCAGCGCGATTCCTGTTTGAGGACGGAAAGCCAAGAGTCGGAGGTTTAGAAGAGACAACGCGCAGCAGTTGGTTTTGCTGCCAGGGTCGGCCGCCTCGCCCCTACGGGGATGCAGAGGTGTGCACGGATGGGGGGTAATCCACGAAATTAAGCTTTCGCTTAAGAGAGCCTTTTAAAATTTGCACAAGGGCACTACTTGCTCTCGTTTAAGGCACTTTCTATGCAGGACTTTGTGCAAACGGGACGCTGTCGCTTCTCATGGCTGTGATCAGACTGACTCTCATGCCTAACAGGCCAGGTGCAATCTGCTTTAGGAAATCCCTCAACCCATTCATCTAACTGTCCCATGTATTTGACACCCACGTTCTTTGTAAAGTATCACGACAGAAAAGTCATATCAAATGGATAGAAATGGGATCTGTCCCTTGCGTGCTCAGAGCTCTGTCTTCAGGAGGCCCGTGGTATCCTGGGGTAGATGCTGTGTGTCTCTTCAGGACTGAAGCAGGCCTTCAGTAACCGAGTATGGGTAAAGCCATTTTCCCATGAAGCATTTTTCTTCCCAGGGGGAGTATAAAGGCCCAGACCCGCAACCTAATTTAGGATTCCTTTGGCCAGCTTAGCTCCAGACCACCACTACCCACAGTCCCAGTGACTGAGGTTGTGGGTGTAACTGGGAAGCAGCCTATTTTTCCCTCTGCTTAAACATGCTGCACTCTTTTAAGGGAGGATTAAGAGCATATGCCATGGGGTGAGACCTACCAAGCTTTGCCACTAATTAGCAGTGTGCTCTTAGATAATTTATTTCTCAAAATTTTATCCAGTACTTATTATAACAGTTTGTGACAATAAATGTGACTATGTATGTAAGCCCTTTACACAGTATCTGGAATACAGGAAGTGCTCAGTAATACTAAGTCGGTTATTATCCCTGACTTAAGAGTCCTACTTACAACATTCAGTTCAGTTCAGTTCAGTCGCTCAGTCGTGTCCGACTCTTTGTGACCCCATGAATAGCAGCACGCCAGGCCTCCCTGTCCATCACCAACTCCTGGAGTTCACCCAGACTCACGTCCATCGAGTCAGTGATGCCATCCAGCCATCTCATCCTCTGTCGTCCCCTTCTCCTCCTGCCCCAAATCCCTCCCAGCATCAGTCTTTTCCAATGAGTCAACTCTTCGCATGAGGTGGCCAAAGTACTGGAGTTTCAGCTTCAGCATCATTCTTTCCAAAGAAATCCCAGGGCTGATCTCCTTCAGAATGGACTGGTTGGATCTCCTTGCAGTCCAAGGGACTCGCAAGAGTCTTCTCCAATACCACAGTTCAAAAGCATCAATTCTTTGGTACTCAGCTTTCTTCACAGTCCAACTCTCACAACCATACATGACCACAGGAAAAACCATAGCCTTGACTATATGGACCTTTGTTGGCCAAGTAATGTCTCTGCTTTTCAATATGCTATCTAGGTTGGTCATAACTTTCCTTCCAAGGAGTAAGCATCTTTTAATTTTATGGCTGCAGTCACCATCTGTAGTGATTTTGGAGCCCAGAAAAATAAAGTCTGACGCTGTTTCCACTGTTTCCCCATCTATTTCTCATGAAGTGATGGGACCAGATGCCATGATCTTCATTTTCTGAATGTTGAGCTTTAAGCCAACTTTTTCACTCTCCACTTTCACTTTCATCAAGAGGCTTTTTAGTTCCTCTTCACTTTCTGCCATAAGGGTGGTGTCATCTGCATATCTGAGGTTATTGATATTTCTCCTGGCAATCTTGATTCCAGCTTGTGTTTCTTCCAGTCCAGCATTTCTCATGATGTACTCTGCATATAGGTTAAATAAGCAGGGTGACAATATACAGCCTTGACGTACTCCTTTTCCTATTTGGAACTTATTACATTAAAGATATATTATTTTTGATATTAGAGAAGATGCAAGTATGTGAAAGGGTCAAATGATTATTTTAAATCTTGGAGATTTAAAACTGAAAGGAAACATAGATATAACTCCAAAAAACAAAACAGAACAGAAATATGCTCAACCCAGTTCCTTCCAGTGAAGAATTGGGAGGCTTCTTCAAACAGAAGGTAAGCTCAAACAGGGGCTTTGTATCAACCTAGAGGGGTGGGATGAGGAGGGAGATGGGAGGGAGGTCCAAAAGGGAGGGGATATATCTATGGCTGATTCATGTTAAGGTTTGAAAGAAAACAACAAAATTCTGTAAGGCAATTATCCTTCAATAAAAAAATAAAAAAAAAAGAAATGGGCAGTTCGGAGAACTTCAACAATAGTGGTAATTTATTGAAACACATCCCTTTGCTGACAAAGGTCCATATAGTCAAAGCTTTGGTTTTCCCAGCAGTCATGTACAGCTGTCAGAGTTGGACCATAAAGAAGGTTGAATGCGGAAGAATTGATTGCTTTCGAACTGTGGTATTGGAGAAGACTCTTGAGAGTCCCTTGGACTGTAAGGAGATCAAACCAATCAATCCTAAAGGAAAGCAACCCTGAATATTCATTGGAAGGCTGATGCTGAAGCTCAACTTTGGCCACTTGATATCGAGAACTGACTCATTGGAAAAGACTCTGATGTTCGGAAAGATTAAAAGCAGGAGAAGGGGACAACAGAGGATGAGATGGTTGGATGGCATCACTGACTCAATGGACATGATCGGATCAGATCAGTCGCTCAGTCGTGTCCGACTCTTTGCGACCCCATGAATTGCAGCACGCCAGGCCTCCCTGACCAACACCAACTCCCGGACTTCACTCAGACTCACGTCCATCGAGTCAGTGATGCCATCCAGCCATCTCATCCTCTGTCGTCCCCTTCTCCTCCTGCCCCCAATCCCTCCCAGCATTAGAGTCAACTCTTCGCATGAGGTGGCCAAAGTACTGGAGTTTCAGCTTTAGCATCATTCCTTCCAAAGAAATCCCAGGGCTGATCTCCTTCAGAATGGACTGGTTGGATCTCCTTGCGGTCCAAGGGACTCTGAGTTTGAGCTAATTCCAGATGTGGAGGAGTGCTGATAGAGAAAAGCCTGGTGTGCTGCAGTCCAGGGAGTCTCAAAGAGTCAGATACAATTTATCTGCTGAACAACAACATGGAGGGTCTTTGGTATTTCAAGCACACTACTATCCATCATTTCTTTCAAACTCCACAATAACCTTGTAAGTGATACACTTTCATTGTTTTTTTGTTGTTGTTGTTGTTATTCAGTTGTGTCCACTTCTTTGGATCACAGAGAAAGCAAGGGAATTCCAGAAAAACATCTGCTTCACCGTCTACACTAAAACTTTTGACTGTGTGGATCACAACAAACTGGAAAATTCTTGAAAGAGATAGGAGTACCAGTCCACCTTACCTGTCTCCTGAGAAACCTGTATGCGGATTAAGAGGCAATAGTTAGAACTGGACCTGGAACAGACTGGTTCAAAACTGGGAAAGGAGTATAACATGGCTATATATTATCACCCTGCTTATTTAACTTATATGCAGAGTCCATCATGCGAAATGCCAGGCTGGATGAATCACAATCTGGAATCAAGACTGCTGGAAGAAATATCAACAACCTCAGATATGCAGATGATACCACTCTAATGGCAGAAAGTGAAGAGGAACTACAGAGCCTCTTGAGGGTGAAAGAGGACAGTGAAGAAGCTGGTCTGAAACTCAACATTAAAAAAAACTAAGATACAGATACTTATGTTGCCATTTTAGAGAGCACAAAATAAGGGTCAGAGGTTAAGAAATGTGTTTAAAGTTACAATTAGCAACTGACAGATAAGTTAATTGCTCAGTTGTTGGGACTCTTTTGTGACCCCACAGACTGTAGCCTGCCAGGCTCCTTTGTCCATGGAGTTTTCCAGGTAAGAACACTGGAGTGGGTTGCCTTTCCCTTCTCTAGGGGATCTTCCCCACCCAGGGATTGAACCCAGGTCTCCTGCATTGCAGGCAGTTTCTTTACCATTTGAGCCACCAGAAGAGCCAGTAACTGAAAGAAGGGGATGCAAACTCAGAGCCATCTGATTCCTATGCCCATGAGCCCTGCAACACTTACACTGCTTTTTTTCCCTTTAGAATTGTGAAGCCAGAATTAGAATGCCAGAAACTTGATTCAAAGTGTGATTCTACAGTACCATCTAGCCTTCTCTCCGAAATCAGACACAGTCAGCCATATAAACCAGTAGGAGGGAATCTGTTCAACAAACTGAAACAACAGGCAGGCTAATCCATTATATCACTATGTACTATGCTAACTCATCTACAGCTGAGATTATAAATACATGGGCCCTCAGGCTATCTTTAGGGATGGTAATAAAAACCCGGAATCATATACCAGAGTTCATGGGAAGGGAAGTGAAAATATACACATCATTTATCTAAACCCAAATCATCACTGCTTTTAGTTACGAAGGTGCAGAGTCAAGTGGAGCAAGGAGCAGAGTTGCTTTAAAATGTATTTTCATGGAACTAGCCTTGAACTCTGCTCATATCTGGTGGTTCTCCTGGCAGGATAAGACTTCTGACCTCTTTTCTGGACAATAATCAAACAAGCCAGGAACACTTGTATAAGCTTGAAGAGAACAAAACAAGATGTTTCAAACTGGAGAGATAAAGACTGGCATAGAGGGGAGGGGAATAAATTCAAATCCTTTGAAATCAAGAGTTATGAATCTAGTTACTAAACCTTGGCAAACTGTTTTATGGTATAGCTGTAGAGCTTATTAAATATTTAAGGAGAGAAAAGATAAAGAGGTATCTGACATGCTAAGTATTTAGAACTTTGTCACCCTAGGAGATTGTATTTTAAGAAAAGCTTTAAAAATTTTTCGATAAATCGTTAATTGACTAATTCATGGAATATTAGTGTTTGGAAGTGATCAGGAGAGATGACTCTTTTTTTGGTGCCACTGTCTGAAGTACTTAACAGTGCTCCAAGTTCATTAGATCCTCAACATGTTTGTTGACTATGGATGTGCATGGAGCAACAGTAATGCAGAAATTTATTTTCATAAGGTGAGCATAGGCTTTTGCTTTTCCTAATTAGTTATAATTCCACTTACAATGGAAAATTCAACTAAGTTGGTAATAATAAAATAAAGGTGGTTCTATGTTTAAATGCGACTCTATTAACTACACAGAACTTTCATCACAGGTATAATTCTCTCCTCTTATTGACTGTTCTGGCAAGAGCTCAGGTCTACTACCTTCTAAATCCCCAAGGAACAGCCACCATATCCCATCACCCCATGCCATCTCCTCCTCCTGTGTTCAGCACCTCAGGTATCCACCCAACTTCCCTATGTCCATTTCCTCAATTCCTTCAATTTGGTATCAAAACCACAGTTTATTTCTCAGTTGTGTCAGAGTAGATATTTTTCCTTTGGCTTCCTTTTGATTCAGTGCTATTTCTTTTACTTTTATCTTGTGTCCTGCCCATATTAGGGACAGAACACTATGAAAACTTTAAGTTTTACCAATCCTTGGGAGATGTTCTCCTTGATAATTAAGGTAGTTTTTTCTTGGAGAACAGTTTTCAGTGACTTTAGTTCAGTGACTTAACTGACTTGCCTTGTAGGTTTCTTTGACAACAAATTTTAAATACTGATTTATGAAGTAGAAAATGCAAATTTTATAAAAGAATACAAGAAGTGAACAGGCAACTTTCTTAATAACAAACTAGATAAAAATCAAGGACAACGTGAAACAAATAATATACAAATTTTTATTCAAAGTTAATTCAATAAAGACATATTTTGGTCATTTTGAAGGTGAGATTAATTGAAGATCTCAGAAAAACTATCTGATCAATGCATATGGCTACTCACAGAAAGTTCTCTCTTCTGTTAATAGCAGCTAAATTTATACACACACAGAAAAAATTCTTAAGAGCATGCAAATTCAGTTGAATTCCATACATTCATTATATTCATCAAAAACCTGCAATAATGTTCATGCCAAAGTGTTAAGAAAAAAAATTTGAAATTCACACCAAAACATGACCAATATTAAACCAAAGAAAATAATAAATAAGCATAATTTATATTTTATTTTAAAAAGTTTGGCATCACACAAGTATTCAAGAGTGTTACACCATGTTCATTCCTCAGAAGTGGCATTTTAAAGTGTTAAGCATTGTTAAATATCAAAAAATACAACTCTGTTTTACAATGTAGTACTGGCATAATTCAAAGTACTGTGCCAATTATAAATAGTATAATCAAGTTTCAAACATCTTTTCAAACATATTTAAAGGAAAGCATATAGACACACATTTATATGCATACAATTTATTATACTCATGTAATCAAACATATTTTATAAAAGCAAATGGTTTTATCCCTCAACTAGTTTATATACTTACACAGAGTTTAATACCTGTTCAAAGATTTTCAGTTCCTGTGCATACAGATTTTCAGAAGAAGGAATAAAGATAAAATTTAATTTTACAAGAACACATATTACTTTATCCCCCTTCACAAAATAATCCATAGTTATTCAAGGTTGATAACTACTCTTTGTGAAAGCAACCGTTGTCCAAAGACTACAGAATAATACTGCAATCCAAGTTTCTTATTAAAATTCAGTCAGCTGCTGCTCACTGCAGAAAAAGCCTACACGGTGCATCTACCAAAAATAATCTTCAGTATCTGAGGCCTAGAGAGGCAGATGATCTTATCCTCTGCAGAGACTTAACGTGCAGCTACAAGTGGAGAAGTGCTAGACTCTCAGTAACTTCAGAAGTACTTGTTGAAGTCTGCTTCTCATGTGTAAATGCGCCGAAAATGTCCTTTGGGCTCATAATGGTTTATCAATAACTGTGACCCCTGAACAAAGAAACAAAAAAATAAATAAAACTGAAGTCACAGGAAGCATTCTCTGAGAATATCTTGAATTTTTTTATGTTATAACTTAAGTGACAAGGACTGAACAGATCATGATGTTTCAAAATCTCTAAGAAACTTTAATATTACTATCATTTTAATCTAAATGACAATGAAATCTTTGTTTAAAAATTATGTACCAAAACTATGTCAGACTATTTAATCCAGAACTCATCTTTTGCTCTTCACAGTTATATAATGAAGGGAAAACAATTTTACTCAAGAAATACTAAGATCCACCTAATACTAAAAGGGACACAAAGAAATTTGTGAGAGTGATGAATATTCATTATCTTGATTGTGGTGATGGTTTCATACATATGTCAAAACTAATAAAATTGTACACTTTAAATATAAGCTGTTTATTCTATATCAGTTATATCTCACTAAAGCTGTTTTAAAAAATTTTACATAATTTTGATGAATGCTATCCTGGAAGCTTACTGTATATAGTTCTATTACATGTTGTTTTGGATGATACATAAATAACAGTGATGGTTAATTAGTATAAATTTCTTTTTTCTCCAGTAGTAAATCAGTATTAGAATGTTACTGAAACATTCTAATATTTAAGGCAATATAAATATAGATACCAGAAAATTCATATGCAATAGTTTTAAAGGCTCATATTATAAGAGTATTACCATTTTTCTTATGAAGAGAATGGACCAAAATGATTATTTTACAATTCAATCAGTGCTGTGCTTAAAAAAAATTACTCTGTAGCCTCACCATAATACCATCACATGGAGCCCTGCAAAGGGAGATTTCTTTTAGCATGCGTGACGAGTTGCTCAGTCACGTCTTGACCCTTTGAGACCTTTAGACTCAGCCGATTAGGCTCCTCTGTCCATGGGATTTTTCAGACAATAATACTGAAGTGGGTTGCCATTTCCTCCTCCAGGGGGATTTTCCCAACCCAGGGATCGAAACTGTTTCCTGCATTGCAGGCAGATTGTTTACCCAGTGAGCTATCGGGGAAGCTCCCATATCTTTTAGATATCTGAGTAATTAAAGCCTTGCTACATAGTTAATTCCCTTCTACAATGGAAATATTTGTAATTTTGAATACAAATGACCGCTGCTGCTACTGCTGCTAAGTCGCTTCAGTTGTGTCCGACTTTGTGCAACCCCATAGACAGCAGCCCACCAGGCTCTGCCGTCCCTGGGATTCTCCAGGCAAGAACACTGGAGTGGGTTGCCATTTCCTTCTCCATTGTGTGAAAGTGAAAAGTGAAAGTGAAGTCACTCAGTTGTGTCCGACTCGTAGCGACCCCATGGACTGCAGCCCACCAGACTCCTCCATCCATGGGATTTTCTAGGCAAGAGTACTGGAGTGGCTTGCCATTGCCTTTTCCGAATACAAATGACTACACGATGACAAAAGAATACTAGTACCTTATTTTAGAAAATACATATCTGACATTAATTATTTTGAGAATAAGAAGTAAGATATACTTTGAGAAAAGACTTTCTTCTTATATGAGAAAACCATTCTTAATGGAAAAATCATAATGATTTTGTATTATAATAGAAGACTGTAAGAAAACTGAACAATCATTACCTGCATAACTTCTCCCTGTGCTCATACAAGATGATACAACTGTCCATTTATCAGTTGTTGGGTTATAATATTCTACTGATGCCAAGTTACAGGAACCATCATCCCCTCCAACTACGTATAACAGACCATTAACTGCACAAACTCCTTTAAAAAAATTAAACAGAGAGAAAACAATTATTTAAAAAATTCGGATGACTATAAATGGCTCTGAACGTGTCTGGTCAAGTGATCCAGATATACTTACTTCTGTGTAAAAGGCAGGAAAAGAAGATGGGGAAGCTGAAAAGAATTCCTTTATGCAAGGAATTTCTCTAATATCAACTGTAAGCTTCTATTCAAGTTACTTATACAGCAGTTGCTCTATATATGCATTATTTCACTTAATCTTCACAATAACCTTTATAGGCCAGAAACTATTTTATTTCCCACTTTATTAAAAACAGTAGAAAATTTAAAAGTCAAAGAAGTTTAGTAATTCTCCCAAAGTCAGCTTCTAAGGAAATCTTAAGGAAAAAGAGAAAATAATAAATATATATATTCGT
Organism: Bos mutus; assembly: GCF_027580195.1. Lineage (NCBI taxonomy): Eukaryota > Metazoa > Chordata > Mammalia > Artiodactyla > Bovidae > Bos > Bos mutus. The sequence continues at coordinate 71,845,771 of NC_091633.1, forward strand.
AGAAGGTAAAAATGATTCTGAATTTTATTATACTGACTAGCTAATTATTTTATCTTCTTTAAAGGGAGAACAGTATTATTTATTTATTATGAGAATACTATGTTTTTTTCTTTTTTGGAAAAATTCAAAACCCCTAGAAAAGTACAAAGAAGAAAAGACCACCACTAATCTTATACCACTTGGAATCCCGATCACTGAAATTTTGGCTCTTTTCTATGCATATATTCTCAGACTCTTTTTTAACCCCAAAGTAGCTCATGCTACATAAGCTACTTTTTACACACTCACACCAAACAATATATACCTGGATATTTCCTCAAGTTAATAAATACAGATTTATATTATTTTTAACGGCTGCACGGTATTCCATGTATGCTGCTGCTGCTGCTGCTAAATCACTTCAGTCGTGGCCAACTCTGTGTGACGCCATAGACGGCAGTCCACCAGGCTACCCCGTCCCTGGGATTCTCCAGGCAAGAACACTGGAGTGGGTTGCCATTTCCTTCTCTAATGCATGAAAGTGAAAAGTGAAAGTGAAGTCGCTCAGTCGTGTCCGACTCTTCGCGACCCCATGGACTGCAGTCTACCAGGCTCCTCCATCCGTGGGATTTTCCAGGCAAGAGCACTGGAGTGGGGGGCCATTGCCTTCTCTGATTCCATGTATGATACTACCATAATTCATTTGTCTTTTATTTTCAGCTTTCTTGCTCTTGTTGCAAATAAATTTCCTAATCCAGGAAGCACAAGCACATATGCTTTTGTAACTTCACATGTGCTGGGGCCCAGATTTGTGGGGTTTTACTAGTTTTGGACTATCCATAGCTGAAAGAGCTTTAGTACTTCACCTAGTACCACTGACTGGATGAAGTACAAGAGGTCAAGTGAATTATATATTTTGTTCTGCTGAGTGAGTTCTTGGAGTCCCACATACTTATCTTCCTTAGTGATCCCATTTAAAGTAAAGAGAAATAAGAAGAGCATTTCTGGGGTGATGGAGGGTGCATCTTGCAACATCAATCAATGGTACACAGTGATTCTGAGAATCATCAGGATTATTTTGGATTATAGGACCTGGCATGAAGACAATGGCGTTTTTAAGAAGATGAGCATTTCCCCAAAAGACTATCTAGCTATCCTGAATCTATTTTCCTATTTCCTATTTCTATTTCCCTTCCATGGATTTTCTTTTTAAGATAGTACTTCCCTGGTCTTGAAGACCTCAGGTTTCTTAAAATTGCTGTCGTCGTTGTTTTAGCTTTTCCATTCTCTAGAAACCCTGAACTGTATTAAATTGTGGTTGCCTTCTTTAGGCTTCCCCTCCAGATTCAGATAAACAACCAGCTTTTTAATCTGGTATAAGTATTTACTTAACTAGACTAAAGTCCCTGAAAACTGGACTCCAAAATATGATACAGGCAGACATTCAAAAATGTCTGTGGTACAAAAGAATGAATTCAAGTATCACATAGAGTTCTTTTTCTAACTTAGTATTTATGGTCATCACCAAAAGGTAAGCTCTGATGGAAGGATGACATTAAACCGCATGCCCCACATCATGCTTGGCATTTACTGCCTCTGATCATTGTGAGTTTCTGCCTTTACAGGGCAAATCTATTAGGAACTCAGATCAGTAGAAGAACAACAGAAATACACAGTGATATCAGTAAAACTCTGAATACAATTCAATACAAATTTCATAATCTTAAATTAGATACCTGCATTTCTTCTGCACATGTTCATATCTGCAACCTGTCTCCATGTGTTGGTGGCAGGATCATACACTTCAACACTTTTTCGTACTAAAGGGCCATCATGACCCCCTACAGCATACAATAAGTTGTTTAATACACCAACACCTATAAAACACACAAAACCAACCTATAGTAGTAGAGTAAAAGGGTCGGGAAATTTGTAACATTTTAGGGTTTATTCAAATGACTTGTAAATAAAATTTCTGAAATTATTCATATTAAAAATCAAGATTAAAGCATTCAACCTAGAAAACAGAAATGAAAATAATTACAAATGAGAATCTTAGTAAGAACTATTGTTATGGTCAAATACAATAAAAATAATGTCTAGGTGAAAACAGAGGGAAGTCCTTTACAACAAAATCCTTTTGAAAACAACTTTCATGACAAAAGGAAATGAGTATTAAGAGTATTAAATCTGTAAGAAATGGATATGAAGGGAGTTGATTATTAAGCAAGTTCTCCAATAAGCACTAAAAACAAAAACCTAAAAGTAATGCCAAACAATATGAATAATTAAATGAAACTGAATAAGCCTTTAATATAGCACATGAGAAATTTTACAAAGTGAATTTAAGTGCATCTACCTACCACTCCACCTGTATAATGCAAAAGACATTTTAACAGTGTCACTAGAATCAGTATACACTTTCTGATAATATAAAGAGATGTCATTATTTCACTTGTTTAATTCTTTTCCATCATTTTTGTGTTTCAATTGCTGAATGAGGTTCCTATTCACCTGCTCCACTCCGTCTAGTGCTCATTTCCGCTATATAGGTCCACTCATTTGCCGTGGCACTGTAGCATTCTACTGTGCTGAGACACTGACGTGAAGCTCCATCATAACCCCCAACAGCATAGAGCAGACCTAAACATGGAATCACAAAGAAAGTCAAATTCATAAACAGCTATTTTTCCAAGTCATGAAATGTTGAATTTTCCTCCATGGTAGCAGAGTTGACCTTTAAAGTATTACTGATTTTTATGAACTATTTAAAATCTTGCCTAATGGTGATAGGTGGAGTTACCAAATCACATTATAAAGATCTGTAGAATATACATGATATTAATTTAACACTTTCATCAATAATCTGACAGAAAAGAAAGTACATTTATTATATCTATGGATAACACTAACTGCTAAGTGAACAATATCCTAGAAAACCAAATTAAATAGCAAAGTTATCTTGTATGTGTGCGTGTGTGCTCAGTTGTGTCTGACTCTTACAACCTCATGGACTGTAGCCCGTCAAGCTCCTCTGTCCATGGGATTTCCCAGGCAAGAATACTGGAGTGGGTTGCCATTTTAAAAAAGTAATATTAGGAGTCAGTACAGTATACAATGAAATTATTATTTGCTAATAAAAAGAAATGAGGTATTGGTAAATGCTACAGCACGAATAAATCCTGAACATTATGCCAAGTCAAAGAAGCCAGCTGCAAAAGGACAACATACTCTATAATTTCATTAATATGAAAATGTCCATAAGTGGAAAATTTATACAGAGGCAGGAATGTAGGGTAGTGTTTGCCAAGGGCTGGGAGGATATGGATGATAACTGAGGGCAATAGGGTTGCTTTGGGGGTAATAAAAATGTTCTAAAATGAACTGTTATGACAGATGCACACCAAATTGTACACTTTACTGAGTGAAATGTATTGTATGTGAATTAAAATACAATACATCTGGTTTAAAAAAAAAGTCAGTGCAGAGAATTATACCCACCATGGAGAGGTAGGTGGGAAGCCACAAATCTGCCCAACAAGTAAAAAAAAACTCATACTTACAGCGCTAATTCTTTGGGGGAACAAAGTAGCATATACACAAATAACTGTGGCAACCCATCACTTAAAAGTTAAACAGCCCTTCTCTAGATGTAAAACTTCATATTCATGCCATCTGGTTTGCTTCCCAAATGATTATACTAAGATCAGTTAATAATTTTACATACGTTATACAAAGAGATGAGAAAAAGAGGGAGGGAGGACAGAGAGAGGCCAGGGGGCAGGCAAAAAAGGATGACTAACATTTCATAATAACCACTGTATGTTTCCCTTTTAAAATCATTTGCTTGCCCATTTAGAAAACTGGGGTCTGGGTTATTGGAAGAAACACTCTTAACCACCAGAAGGTTGCCCGCACCTCCAACAACACCGACACCCACACTGCTCCTCCTGGTGTTCATGGGAGCCACGTGGAACCACTCGTTGGACTTGATGTTGTATGCTTCCACAGAGGACAGCCCTGTAATGAACAAAGCACAATGTGCTTCATCTCCTCCTCAGGTTCCTTATATATACATTAGGGAAATACTTCAGTTGCATTAAAATGGGCTAACATCCAATTATATGATGAAGAGAATTAATTTCTTTTCTAGAGAACACCTACACAAGCGACTGACATTCACTGGCTTTTTAAACTTGAGAAGATGACTGATACTGAAGCATGAGAAAAACATATACTCAGCACTCTTAACATCATTTAAAGGAATTCTGGATGGAAATTTTAAACTTATGGTTATAATACCTAGTAAAACACTCAACTCACTCCTAACTATGCCAGGCCTTGTTCCATAAATATGATTGCTATGTTAATTTCTAACAGTAATTTAGAAAAGATGAAAGAAAATTGCCTGTACTCCCGTCAAAGCCTCCCACCGCATATAACAGTCCATTCAACACAGCAGCCCCCAGAGTGCTTCTCCGGTCTCGCATGTTAGCAACGCTGGTCCACTGATCTTTCACAGGGTCATAAGAATCCACAGTGCGGACCCTCAAGGAACCATTAAAGCCACCAACAGCAAAAACGAGGCCGGCCATGTAAACCATCCCTGCAAAAGAAAAAAAGCAGTTAATAGTGAGTGTGCAACTCAACTGCTGCTGCTGCTGCTGCTAAGTCACTTCAGTCGTGTTTGACTCTGTGCGACCCCATAGACGGCAGCCCACCAGGCTCCCCCATCCCTGGGATTCTCCAGGCAAGAACACTGCCACCACCTAAAGACTGCATTCCAAACAGTCTAAAACTGTTGTCAGATTTTAAGTTCCCCTAAGGAGAAGCTTGACTGAATAGGTCCTAAGAAACACTATTCATTAGTGAGAATACAGAACAATAACTAGATTGTGCTCCTTTCTGCTATGAAAAAAATGCAACGGCATGGGGTGAGGTATTACTTTGACTCCTGACTTTTTCAAAGATATACACAGACTTAAACAATGGGCAAGAATTTTCCAACCAACTGAACATGTTTATATTTAATTTGCATAATGTGCTTCTAGTTTATCATGTTAGTGGGCTAAATCTGGGGTTAGCAAATTATAGCCAGTAGGCTATTTCAGTAGAAGCTCACTGAGCTGAGAATGATTTTTACATTTTTAAATGGTTGAAAAGCAGTCAAGAAGAAAAGAATATTTCATGATACACAAAAAGTTACATAAAATTAAAATTTTAGTATCCATAAATAAAGTTTTATTGGAACACAGCTCCAGACATTCATCATGCTGCTTTCAACTATGGTGGCACTTGATTAGTTGTGACAAAGATTATATAACCCACAAAGCCACAAATATCTGCTCTCTGGTCCTTTAAGAAAAAGTTTGCTAGCCCCTGGGCTAGTGAGGTGCTAGGGGTCCCTAGGTGGAGAAACTAAATTGCAGACTCTGGATTTCACCACTTCTTCACCTTCCCAAACTTTTTCATGCTGCTGTCCTGTTCTGAGAAGCTCCTCTTCAAGTTGGAAATCCCAATGAAAGTTACATATTTTCTATGAGGCCTTCCCCAAACCACTAATCCTGAAGGGATTATCACTAACTCCTGAACCACCAGAGCAAATAACATCTATTTCAAGGTTAATAAATCTTACACACTTTGCAGTATCATTGTAAAACATTCTTCAAAATATCTGATCAAGTGCTCTTCAAAAGGGCATGAAAATACAGACTATGGAACTGTCACAAGTCAGAAGAGATTAAGAAAACATGACAACTAAATGAAATATTACAAGGATCAAAATGGCAAAGCAGGAGGAAATGGAGCTCATCTCATCCACAAATGCATCAAACATGCATCTACATGTGGAACAACTCTCACAGAAAACTGACTGGAAACTGGCAAGAGATCTCTTTTACAACCAAAGCTGCAAGGAAGGTTTCCATGTAACCAAGGAGGATGGGGGGGAAAAAGGCATTCAGAACAGGCCTAGCACACCTGAGAGGGAGCTGTAAAGAAGGAAAGGTTCACATGGGCAGGACCTCGTCCTAGGGAGCCCCCCTTGCTTGCTGCAAGGTCTGCTAGGACAAAGAGAGGGGCTGGAGGTGTTACAGATGTGGGTTCCTGGACTCTCTAAGCAACAGAAATTGATAAGAGGCCAGATCAGGAATTCAGGCAGGCCTGAATATGTGGGATATGTGCTTAGCAAAAGGGAGCAAAAACAAATAACAGGTTTCCTTGCTCACTCCCTGAAGAGAGGAGAGCTGATTTCTTAAATGGTGTGAAGGTGAGAGAGGATTGGTGGGCTGCACAGGGCATGTGACTTAGATGGTCTGCCCACCCCTTGGTAGTGTTGTGTGCAGGACCCTGCTTTTGCTCCCAGCATGTCAGACGTGGCAGTTGTGTTTTAGCCTTGTTCATAAGTGCCCTGACTATGCATGTGTGAAGTGGGCTTTCCTCATAGCTCAGTCAGTAAAGAATCTGCCTGCAATGCAGGAGACCTGGGTTCTATTCCTGGGTCAGGAACATCCCCTGGAGAAGAAAATGGCAACCCACTTCAATATTCTTTCCTGGAGAATGCTATGGACAGAGGAGCCTGTTAGGCTTCAGTCCATGGGGTCGCAAGAGTTGGACATGACTTAGCAACTAAACTACCACCAGAGTTTCTTTATATTCTGTTGCTAAGGGTGTTTCCAGATATAAGGACTACAGAAAAGGATGCCATGTCCCAGGTCCCAGTCTGTCTCAAAGTGGCCTGGTCTTTGCTCTTGAGGAGTGTATGGGTGCTGGTTTACTAGCAATCAGAGCAGAGACACCCTGGAGCTGATCACTGCAACCTCACCATGCTTCCCTGTCTAAATTAAAATGCACAATGGGTGGGGATGCTAGTACGCACAGCAGCTAGATGCTGAATCTTGGGCAGATGGGCCCAGGTTGAGGACTCAGTCTATCTGCACGGAAACAGCTTAGAGGGCCTTGTGTATGGCCTTATTGAATCTCAGAGCCCATTGTCAGTACTCACACCGTGAGGGCAGGTCCAGCCCCAGCGGATACTCTTGGTGTATACACTGGGTGACACCACAGAAACACATGAAACAGAAACAGTCCCTGGGGAGGAGTACACAGGGGTTCCTTTTCTGGATGGAGCACTCTGGTTCTGCCCATCTGACACTGAAGCTTGGAGCCAGATCTAAAGCAGATAGGTCCTGGGAGAGGCCTGTCACAGAGGCAGCCCAAGTATCAGCAGCAGCACAACCATCTTGATTCCTGCAGCTACAGCACCCTGGCCCCAAGCACCAGCCCACTCCATACCACACACCATAGCCTAGCAATAGATCTGGGATGAACGCCATGGAGAAAGGGACATGACCATGGGCTGTTTCTAGGCAGAACCAAAAATGACTGCACAGGGGTTCACACTGTAACCATATGATCCTCACTTGCTTCTAGAGCTCACTTCCTTTGGGACAGAGCAAGGGCAACGGTGCCATATTGAGCCTGAGACTCAGGGCTTCTACTCAAACAACGGGGAGGGGGGCAGATCCAGCCCCTGACAAGGCTGTGACAGCCAAGAAGAAAAGAGGAGGCCCCACTCAACATCTAGAGCAGGTTCTGGACACAACAACTCCAATCACATCTCCTTATCAAGGGTTAACAGCCAGCACATTCTGAGGAGAGATGTGGCTGGCATACAGACCAGAAACAGCCCTCACACCAAAAGTATTGGACTTACACAGTCTACACAGGGATTTGACAGCTCTCTGTGTACGTGCTTCATTGCGTTCGACTCTTAGTGACTCCACAGATTACAGCCCACCAGGCTCCTTTGTCCATGGGATTTTCCCAGCAAGAATACAGGAATGGGTTGCCATTTCCTTTTAGGGGATCTTCCCAAGCCAGGGATTGAACCTGAGTCTCCTGCATGGCAGGCAGATTCTTTACTGCTGAGCCACTGGGGAAATCCTAATAAGTACATACCTATCAATAATTACTTCAAATGTCAATGGGCTAATCAAAAGACATATAGATTGGCAGACTGAATGACAACAATAAAAAATATAACAAGAAATTACACTGTATTGCCTACAAAGAGACTCACTTCAGTGTGAGGGACACAGAGATTTAAAGCGAAAAGATGAAAAAAGATACTTCATGCAAATGGAAATGACAAGAAAGGAGAGGTTGTAATACTCATATAAGACAAAATAGACTTTAAAAGTTCTAACAAAAGACACAGAAGGACATTATTTAATAATAAAGGGATCAATATTGGAAGAGGATACATGTACCCAATATAAAATTAAAAAAAAAAAATACTAACAGGCATAAACGAAGAAATTGACAGGAATATAATAATAGTAGGAAAATTTAATACCCCACTGCTATCAATGGACAGACATTCCAGACAAAAAAATTAATAAGGAAAGAGGGACCATAAATAATACAACACATTAGTTGGATTTAACTGATATCTATAGGACACTACATCCAAAAATACCCAAGATACACATTACATTTTTTTGAAGTGTGCACAGACCATTCTCTAGGATACACCATACACTAGGTCACAAAACAAGCCTCAACAAATTTAAGAGGACAGAAATTATTTCATGTATCTTTTCTGACCACAATAGTGTAAAACTAGAAATCAACTACAGAAAGAAAACAGAGGAAAAAACATATGGAGATGAAACAACATGCTACTAAAAAACCAATGGGTCAATGATGGACTCAATTAAGAAATCAGAAAATGCCTTGACTTCAAAGGACAATGATAACAGAACCTTACATCCTATGGGATGAAGTAAAAGCAGTTCTACAAGAGAAGTTCATAGCTATAAAGGCATTCCTCAAGGAAAAATTCAAACAGCCTAACCTACCAACTAAAAGAATTAGGACAAGAAGAATAAACAAAACTCAAGGTTAGCAGAAAGAAAAACAACAAATATTAGAGAGGAAATAAAGAAAATGAAGATTAAAAAGAAAAACAACAGAAAAGATCAATAAAGCCAAGAGCTGGTTTTTAGAAAAGATAAGCAAAAATCAACAAACCTCTAGTTAGGCTCCACAAGAAGAGAGCAAATCCAAATAAACAAAGAAGTAAAAGAAGAGAAATAACAACCACAGAAATACAAAAAAATAAAATAAAATCATTAGAATACTGTGAACACTTACATAATGACAAACTGGACAGCCTAGAAGAAATGGAAAAGTTTCAAGAAACGTGTTGCTGTTTAGTCGGTAAGTCATGTCCAACTCTGGTGGACTATATGTAGCCCACCAGGTTCCTCTGTCCATGAGATTTCCCAAGCAAGAATACTGGAGTGGGCTGCCATTTCCTTCTCCAGGGGATCTTCCCAACACAAGGACTGAACCCACGTCTCCTGTATTACAGGTGGATTCTTTACCACTGAGCCACCTGGAAAGCTCAGCCAAAACTGAAGGAACAGATAACAATAGAATCTGTAATAAAAACAACTCCCTGCAAGCAAAAGTCCAGGACCATACAGCTTATCTGTGTTCCTCAAACTATTTCAAAGTGAGGAATACTTCCAAAGTTATCCTATGAGGGCACCATCATCCTGATACCAAAACTAGACAAAGATACTACAAAAAAGAGAAAACTACAGACCAGTATCTCTGAAGAATATCGATGCAAAATTATTCAACAGAATATTAGCAAACCAAATCCAGCAATACAGAGAAAGGATCATATTGATGTTGCATTCATTCCAGGTTAAAAAAGATGGTTCAAGATAAGTAAATCAATCAATATGATACACCATTTAACAAAAGGAACCAAAAAAACTAGATGATCATATCAACAGACACAAAGAAAGTATTTAATAAAATTCAACATCTACTCATGACAAAAAAATCTCATTAAAGTGGGTATAAAGGGAACATATCTCAAAATAATAAAAGTCATTTATGACAAATCCATAGCAAACATAATACTCAACAGTGAAAAGCTGGAAAACTTACTGCTAAATTCAGGAAGAAGACAAGGATGCCCACTTTTACTGCTTCTGCTCAATACTGTATTGGAAGTCCTAGTCTTATCAGTCTGACAAGAAATAAAATGTATCCAAACAGGAAGAAAAGAGGTAGAACTGTCATTATTTGCACATGATGTGACATTCTCTATAGAGAACTCTTAAGACTCCACAAACAACTATTAGAACTATTAAATAAACTCAACAACATGGCAGGATACAAGATTAATACACAGAAATCTGCTGCATTCCTTTACACAAACAATGAAACATCAGAAAAACAAAGTTTAAAAGATAAGTCCCATTTGAAATTCCAACAACCTAGGAATAAGCGTAACCAAGGAGGTGGAAGATCTATATGCTGAAAACTATAAAACAACAATGAAGGAAACTGGAGATGATTCAGAATTGGAAAGAAATCTCTTGCTCTTACAAAAATAATATTGCTAAAATGACCATACAATTTACAGGTTAAATGCAATCTGTAATACTCAGGACAGTTTTCAGAGAAATGACCCAGAAATGCCAAAGAAATACTGAGGAAAAAGAATAAAGCTGGAGGTATAACTCTTCTAGACATCACACAAAACTACAAAGCTACAGTAAACAAAACACTATGGTAATGGTAAAAAACAGACATATAGATCAATGGAAGAGAACAGAGAGTCCAGAAAAAGCCACATACCTATGGTCAATTAATCCAACAAAGGAGACAAGACAAAGCAATAGAAAAGAGACAGTCTCTTCAACAAGTAGTGTTGGGAAAGCTAAACAGCCACATGTAAATCAATGAAATTAGAACACTCCCTCATATCACCTACAAAAATAAACAAAAATGGTTTAAAACCAAAATGTAAGACATGTTATGCCTAGAAGAAAAAACAGGCAAAACATTCTTAGAAATAAATCACAGCAACATTTTCTTAGAGCGGTCTCCCAAGGCAAAAGAAATAAGAGCAAATAACAACAACAGGACCTCAGTTCAGTTCAGTTCACTCGCTCAGTTGTGTCCGACTCTTTGCGACCCCATGAATCGCAGCACTCCCTGTCCATCACCAGCACGACCCCATGAATCGCCAGGCCTCCCTGTCCATCACCAACTCCCGGACTTCACTCAGACTCATGTCCATCGAGTCAGTGATGCCATCCAGCCATCTCATCCTCTGTCGTCCCCTTCTCCTCCTGCCCCCAATCCCTCCCAGCATCAGGGTCTTTTCCAATGAGTCAACTCTCTTTGCATGAGGTAGCCAAAACTTAAAAATTTTGATTTTTAAGGAATCAAAGGAAACCATCACAAACACAATCACAGCAAAGAAAACCATCAACGAAATGAAAAGGCAACCTATGGAATGGGAGAAAACATTTCCAAATGATGCAACTGACAAGGGGTTAATATCTCAAATATACAAACCACTCATACAAGTCAATACAAAAAGAAAAAAAAATCAACCCAATCAGAAAATGGGCAGAAGACCTAAATAGACATTTCTCCAAAGATAAATAGATGTTCAAACAGGCACATGAAAAGATGTTCAACATCTGAGATTATCAGAGAGATGCAAATCAAAACCACAGTGAAGTATTACCTCACAGTGGTCAGATGGCTTCATCAAAATATCTACAAATGATAAATGCTGGAAAGGATGTGAAGAAAAGGGAACCTTCCTACACTATTGGTGGGAATGTAAATTGGTACAGCCACTGTGGAAAATGGTATGGAGTTTTCTTTAAAAAACTAAAAATGCAAACTACAATATGATCCAGCAATCCCCATCCTGGGCATATATCTGGAAAAGATGAAAATTGTGATTTGTAAAGGTACATGCACTCAGTGCTCAGAGTAGCACTATTTACAATAGCAAAGACATGGAAACAAACCAAGTGTCCACCAATAGATGATTGGTTTAATGTGTGTTACATATACAGCGGAATATTACTCTGTCATAACAAAGAACGAAATACTACCATTTGCAGCAACATGGATGAACCTAGATAATATCATACAGAGGTAAGTCAGAAGACAAATACTACGTGACATCACATATGTGGAGTCTAAAACATGATACAAACAAATCTACATACAAAACAGACTCACAGACACAGAAAACAAACTTATGGCTACCAAAGGGGAAACGGGAAAGGGATAAATTAGAAGTGTGGGATTAACACATACATACTACTACACATAAGGTAGATAAGCAACAAGGATTTACTGTATTCAATATCTTGCAATAATGTATAATGGAAAATAGTCTTAAGATAAACATAAGTGAATCATTTTGCTGTATACCTGAAACTAACACAATATTGTAAATCAACTATATTTACTTCAATTATAAATACATGCATGCATGCAATGTGAGGTCTTGAAACAGAATAGAAACATTAACACAAAAAATTGTAAAATACAGTAAGCCTGTAGCTTAGGTAATAGTAATATACCAATACTGATTTCTTAAGTTTTGAGAACTATCACAGCTATATAATATATTAATACTATGAATTATACACACAAATAATTTTTAAGTAAGACTTTTCTATACAAGAAAGAAATCCATAAGTACAAGGACAAAAGTCTAATGGTACAGGAACACATAGAAAGTAATAGTGTTACATGGCAAAAATAACACAAAAATAATGCAAATAAAGTCAAAAGATTAATACAAATAAATATTCACACCACAACTGACAGGAAAAAAGGGCCATTCTCCTTAACATATCAAATCAATAATAAAACAATGGCAAAAATCATGAAACCACGAACTGACCATTTAGAAAGATGTTTAACTTTCCTCAAAATAGAAGTACAAACTAGATGTGAAAGAATTTTTCACCTACCAGCTTGCAAAACTCAAACATTTAATTATAAGGTGCTACAGGGGCTCCCCTGATAGCTCAGTTGGTAGAGAATCCACCTGAAATGCAGGAGACCCCATTTTGATTTGTGGATTGGGAAGATCCCCTGGAGAAGGGATAGGCTACCCACTCTAGTATTCTTGGGCTTCCCTTGTGGCTCAGCTGGTAAAGAATCCACCTGCAATGTGGGAGATTTGGGTTCAATCCCTGGGTTCGGAAGCCTGGAGAATTCCATGGACTATATATAGTCCATGGAGTTGCAAAGAGTTGGACACGACTGAGTGACTTTCACTTTCATAGGGTATGTAGGGAAATTAGTACCTTCATATTTACTGTTAGTGGAAGTAATAATTAGCATATCTTAAGATACCCTTTTAATAACTATTCCATTTCTAGAGTTTTATCCAACTTAAATCTATTAGCACACATACATAATGATATATGTATAAGGAATCGCAGCACTGTTCATAAAGATTAAAAACAATTTTAAGGTTCAATTAAAAACTAGTAAAAATTATACTACATCCAGAACCCCTCCTCCCACATACTAGACAGCTATAAAGGAATGAGTTAAATCTATCATCTTATATAACAAGCTCCAGGATGTACTGTTAAAGGACTACCACAATAGAAATGTTCTGTTACGCTTACAACTCATTTTGCTATTAGAGACATGAATTTACAGATCCAGGTTTGAGTCTCAGAAAGAATTCTTAGAAACTGCAAACGTCTTTTTCTGATTGCAGTTTTGGCTAAACTAAGGTCCATTTCAACAAATGCTTGAAAAGCAGAAGCCTGGAAGAAAGCAACTGTGGCTTATAGCTAAGTTAGGAATTTCTTAGCAATAAGTGTCCCAAGCTAAAGAACTGCTTCTCAATACTTCAATAAAGGTAACTAGGAAAATATCCAGCAAATTGTTAGCTACTCCACCTTACGTTAGAATCAGAAAAATATGTAAATTAAAGAAAGAAGCTGCTAACTTCATCAATGTCTTGTGAGTTGTATGAGGCTCCTGAATCACTGTTTAATCACATAGCTATTTTAATCAAAGTTTTTCCAATAAAGATTCTTCTAGTTAGTAAGATAAGACCTGAGAGGAAACTCCCAATGACCCAGCAATAGGGAAATGATCACAATGCATCATGCTTACCTGCCCTACATCTCCTAGAAGGCAATTCTGCTACTTGGTGCCATCTCTCTTCTTTGAAGTCATAGCATTCCACACTTCGAATAGCCTTTGGTGCTTGGCCCCCAACCACCACCATTAACTGGAAGGGCAGAAGTATAAGCACTTGAACAAATAACTACTGCATACTCAGGGATTTAAAATGTCTTACTGACACAAAGACAATGACATGGAGAGTATTAGGATGAAGATGGTAGGGTGAGCTGGGGGAAAACAACCACCTAATAAACATTTAATAAACATCACCAAGGGGGCACACATATGTTAGAACTACAATTCTATTTTCTAGCACATTTAGTCAAAAATAAGGATATCAGAAACTAAAATAAGTTTCTGATCCTTCAAGCAAAAGCAGTATTTAAGCCAAAAACAGCAGGCAATCAGCACTGGCAAGGCTGCAGTATGTCATAGGGCTTGCTAAAAACTAGATCCCAGCTTTGTAATGACTAGGGATTAGATCTCCACAACCTAGGAGAGCAGACAAAAGTGAAATTTATGTTAGTGGGTAGATGAGGTGAAGAGGACAGTATGGTATTAAAAGAAAGATGGAAAAAGAAGAAAAAAAAACTACTGAAAAGGAGCACTAATTAAATTTAAATTCACGAGAGAGTACAGATTCCTAGATATCAAGTAAAGAGATCTCCATGGATGTCCCACAAATAAAACAAACAAGAGGCCAGATAATGGAGATACTAGAAATCATAACAAATGAATGAGCAGAGAATAAGTGAGTTCAACTCAATTCACCAACTATTCATTAAGTGTCTATCATCTGTGTTTAATCAGAACTGTGCTAAGGTGTTCTACATAAGAAATATAAGACATGGTCTCTATCCCTAAGAGCTTATAGATTTCACTAGGGAGACAAGATTCTAAAGTAGTTCAAGAATAATATGCAATTATATATGATTATAGACATTAACTGCTATTCCTGATCAGAAATGTAGCCATAATTTAGTAAAAACTTCCTGGAGCGGGGAGAACCTTTAGAGATAGATGGGACTTAGCAATCAATGTGTTTGTCTTTTAATGAACATAAATGAGCACACTGAGTACTCTTTGTCAATTCAGAAGAATGTAAAAGTTAATGATGTCACAATTAGAACACTGTAAAGAACGGCAGGGACATTTCAAGCAGAAAGTTAGATAAGCACAGGAAAAAGAATGTTCAAAAGAAACACAAACTCAAACAGAAGATGGAATGTTTCATAGACACAAAAAGGGGAAGTTTGCACCTTGACTGAGCAATGGTCTACTTGTACTTAAAACTATAGAAAAGATGGGTACACAGAAATCAAAGTAAGTCCTATTTCCAAAAAGAAGCTTATTCTAGTAATTTACAGGAAAGGAGAAAGAATTTTAAAGGTCTTAAAAAGAAGATCGGATACAGCACAAATATATAAGATTTTTCAGACCTGTCATTCCCCTAGTGTTGAATGCAAATAAATAAAAGGCAGAATTAATGAAGAAAATCTGCATTACCCTTCCTTACTATTCTTAAAGGAAAAAGAGGAGGGGGAGAAGTTGTGAAATCACAGAGGTGCAACAGACAGTAAGATCAATCCTGTATCTAGGCATCTATAGAAGATCTATCTGTGCTTAAACTTTTAAACTCTGCCCAGCAGTTACACAATAGTTAGAAGAGGCTTGGTTAACATCTGATGAAGATCAGTTAAAAAAAAATCTCTAAAGGGAATACTTTTCAAAAAATCCTTGAGAAACATAATAGTTGAATAGATTTCATGATTTGCAACTATGAATCTTATGATTTCCATGCAACATTTCACTTCTTGTAGATCAAAATGGGAAGGGAAAATGTGCTACTGATTACAGAGAAAGGTAGTAATATCTGTCCTTTACTCGCCCAAGAGAAGTAAAATGGGTTGAGGATTTGGAACTCCAAAAATCAGAGATAACCAGGAAAGGAAGAATGTATAATGGGAAGACAAGAGCAGGGATATTTGTATGAGATCAAGAGACAGTGCCACTACCAACAAAAATGTGTCATGACTCTGACATCCCAATTGTTTTTAAGAGACAGCTGGTTTCACATGAGAAACACCATACTTATGCTGCTGCTGCTAAGTCACTTCAGTCGTGTCCGACTCTGTGCGACCCCATAGATGGCAGCCCATCAGGCTCCCCCGTCCCTGAGATTCTCCAGGCAAGAACAGTGGAGTGGGTTGCCATTTCCTTCTCCAATGCATGAAACTGAAAAGTGAAAGTGAAGTCGCTCAGTCGTGTCCGACCCTCAGCGACCCCATGGACTGCAGCCTACCAGGCTCCTCCGTCCATAGGATTTTCCAGGCAAGAGTACTGGAGTGGGGTGCCATTGCCTACTCCGACTTATTATGCTAATATAAAGGAATTGAAAACTATGAAGACATGTGTATGGAAAAGTTAAATATGACATATTTAAGGAAGGTAAGAAGTAGGGAGTTAGTTATACAAAATCAAGTGAGCATTCTGAAATGTAGATCAATTAAACTTTGTTCTTTCATTTTCTTCACCTATTAAATATTAGTTTAGTTTAAATTGCCTCCTGAAATATCAAATTTAGATATCCTGGGTAAAATAAGGAAAAATAGAAATAACATGATAGCATTTACAAAAATACAGATTCCAAATAAAAAAAGAAGCTAACAATAACATGTGGTGTTATAGTTAACCCTGGTGGTCTAGTGGTTATTGTTAAGCCTTGTCGTCCAGTGGTTAAGAATCTTCATTGCAATCCAGGGGATGTGGGTTTGATCCCTGGTCAGGGAACTAAAGTCCCATACGCTAAGAAGCAACTAAGCCCACACAACACAACTACTGACAAACAGTGGAAACAGTGACAGACTTATTTTGGGGGGCTCCAAAATCAATGCAGATACTGACCACAGCCATGAAATTAAAAGACGCTTGCTCCTTGGAAGAAAAGTTATGACCAACCTCGACAGCATATTAAGAAGCAGAGACTTTGCCAACAAAGGTCCGTCTCGTCAAGGCTATGGTTTTTCCAGTGGTCATATATGGATGTGAGAGTTGGACTATAAAGAAACCTGAGCACCAAAGAATTGATGTTTTTGAAATGTGGTGTTGGAGAAAACTCTTGAGAGTCCCTTGGACTGCACAGCGATCCAACCAGTCCATCCTAAAGGAAAGCAGTCCTGAATATTCACTGGAAGGACTGATGCTGAAGCTGAAACTCCAATACTTTGGCCACCTGATGCGAAGAACTGACTCATCTGAAAAGACCCTGATGCTGTGAAAAATTGAAGGCAGGAGGAGAAGGGGACGACAGAGGATGAGATGGTTAGATGTCATCACCGACTCAATGGACATGAGCTTGAGTAAACTCCGGGAGTTGGTGATGGACAGGGAGGCCTGGCGTGCTGCAGTCCATGGAGTAACAAAGAATCAGACACAACTGAGAGACTGAACTAAACAATAACATATAGTAGCAAAACATACACAGTTTTTCATTATACTGTCCAAATCCATGAGTGCCTTACACAACCCCAAGATAGTTTACTGAAGATACAAAACTAATGTCTGAGTTATAAAAAGATTTATCTTATGCAAATAAGTATGAGTCCACAGAATCAGAGACTAATAAGTCACTGTCATAGTAGAAATATTATCTGTTATTCCAGGACTGCTACCACATTTTGTCTGATGTGTCTTATTGTGATTATAATAAAGTGCGTCATTACTGTTAATCATGTTGCCTCGTTCTTAACTATCTAGTTAGAATTAATCTTGAATATAGACCCTCTAAAATGACAAACAGTGCTATTGTAAAAGCATCCAGTAGAAGCACTTTTCAAAACTATGTGCAGATAAATAAACTTTCAGGAGAGACTATGCAAATACAAAACCAGCAGCAGTATATCTCCCTGCTACCTGTCAGGTGTGCCGCCCTACTCTCCAGTCACCCTGAGAGAGCAGAAGAGAACCTTCATGGATTGGCATACCCACCATGAAATCAAAGCTAAAGAACTGAGAAATCCGAAGTTTAATACAGTTGGGAGGGCCATCCAAACCCATTGGCAGAGAAGAGCCCAGAGACCGTGTCAACTGAACAGATGATCACAAAAGAGAAAATAATTGACAGGATTTCACCAAGAACTCTTTAGAATGTTTTTAAAAGTAGCATGCTTATTACAGAAATTAGAAGAGAATTAGTTTTCACTCTAAAGGTTAAGGCATAGCTAAAGACAGCAAAGCTAAAGATGCCAGCTAAGGGAATATACAGGTTAAGAAGAGACCTTTTAAAAATATGCAATGTTTAAAAAGTATTAAAGATAAGACAAACCTTTTAGAAGGAAGTTACAAAGACCAGCATAAAAGAAATAATCATTCAAATGGGCTAAGGCTATAGATGGCTTTTATAAATCTGTATTTTTTGGTAAGAACAAAAACTGACGCCAAACAATATGGACAGATATGAAGTAATGAAGACTTAATAGAGATGACTTCTTATAAAAGGAGGTAAAAGGTATTTGGAAAATGTAAACACTTATAAAATCAGCAGACCCAGATGGCATGCATACTAAGGTATTAAGGGAACTAGCTAATGTACTTACTGAGCCACTTACAATTATTTTTGAAAAATCTTGGAGAACTGAGGAGAGATCAGAAAATTTAAAAACGGCAAATACCAATTTTCAAAATAGGGTAGGAAGTGAGTGCCTTGTAAATATCTTTTAAGTGACAATAATTTTCACTAAAACTTTAGAATATTTTGAGAAAAGCATTCAAATTTCTAGGAGCCTATGAAAATGAGTAACACACAGAGGGACATTAAAAAAAAAACATGCTAAATTTGAATCTATATGATCCTAGATCTCATCAGATGCTATTTGCCAAATTACTTGTTTTGGTTTAGATAATAAACACAATAATATGGACTGACACTATAAATGGACTATAAATGGACTATATTGCTAAGTGGGTATTTCTAATGAGGAATCACCAGGAAGAGTACTGAAGTCCATTTTAAATTAAAATATTTACTAATAATTTAGAAAAAAGGAGGGAGTAGCACTGGTAAAATATAGTCAATTCTAAATTGAGAACTCTTAACACTGGGCAAAACAGAAAAACACTACTAATATGAATTTGAAGCAATTAAAATGTAGGCTCAAAAAAAAAAAAAAAACTTTGAAAAAATACTAAATAAAAGTATTAAAGTGAAAGAATATAAAAGATATAATTTAATGGAAATATAAAAACAACTAAAGATGATGTAAGAAAACAGTAGACAACAGATTAATTATAATTTCTTAATCCATCATTGCCCCCAAACACACGAGAGCTAGAAATCAATACATAAATAAAAGTATTATATTATGTATGGATCATTTTGATCAACCATACACAAAATGGTGCTTAAAGTGCTGGCCTCCTAGTACTATAAAGATGCACACAGAGCAGAAGAAACTGCAAACAGAAAGACAGAAATGAGGGGTTATTTGTAAAGAAAATTTAATCAGTAAGAAATGAATGGCTTCAACTAAAAAGATAAAG
The DNA here is from genome assembly GCF_027580195.1 of Bos mutus. NCBI lineage: Eukaryota > Metazoa > Chordata > Mammalia > Artiodactyla > Bovidae > Bos > Bos mutus. The sequence continues at coordinate 71,865,283 of NC_091633.1, forward strand.
GTAGAATACAAACTTTCACATAGGAAATTTAGGAACACTGGAGATCTGGGAAGACATCTGGGAAATCTACACTGAAATGGCTATGTATGATGTGTGAGTGAACCATCAAACTGTGTACTATTTGTACACAACAGACAATAGGAGGCAACAAAAGGAACAAGCTAGCATCCTTAGTTGTAAGCAATTCTGTGAAACTACTCAGTTTTCACTTATCACCCAAATATGTAGCTTACAAAGAAATCTTTAGATCTACATACTCTGATTATCTTCTCTGCTGTTAACTAGAGCTGAAGAAACTCAGAAGGGATAAATACCAGTGGCCTCTGTTCCAGAAGAGCAGTATCATGTGGTTTGTAAAGATTAAATGAGTCAAACAACACCCACCCTCCACAGACAAAATCAAAAAAGAAGTTGAATTACATACACTACAATGAATTCCTGGATACATGGAAATTCAGATGAGTAAAATAAATTAAGAGCCTCATTATGGGCCTTTCAGATGAGATAGTAACAGATAAGAACAGCAGATCCTACTTTGGGAAGGTTCATGGGTGTCCTCAATCGGGTCCGGATGCTCTTCATTAATATACGCTGCTCTGTTGGTAGCAGATGGTACTTCATAGCTTCAATGAGGTAATCTTTGCAAGCACTGCTATTCTTCACCAGTGCTTCTTCCTCAACCCTCTGAAAGAAGAAATCAGACTCACCCTATGAGGGGATAGCTAATTCATGATAAAATGACAAAGAAACAAGAATAAGAAAAAAGAATAACTATCTTCTGATTCAATCTAAAAGTTTCAGAGGCAAGTTTATAAATATCACTAAAAAAATGCTTGACTATCTGGTCTACAGAGAAAAATATATAAATAATAAAGAAGAACTGCAATGAAAATCATATACTTCAATGTCAGTTATAGAATAATCTTTAGTAGTACTATGTTCATCTATTTGTTATCTTTAAGCCAAATTAAGAAATAGTTTAGGCCAAACAGTAAGAAAAATTAGAAAATTGAGATAATGAGTCCTTCAAGCAGGGGACGTAATATTATAAAGACAACCTTTTAAAACTTGAAAAAAAAAAATCCAGTAAAGGGATTCAAAATACTTTATAACAATGTACCTATACCACAAATAAATCTTGTCCCTCCTATCCCTATCCTCAAGTGCAGGATAGGTTTCTTGTTTTTTTTTTTTTTCTGTTCGTTTTCTTAAAGGCAGAGTACCAGTGATTACACATATGACAACAAGTAAACAAGCTTCAAACAATTCTAAAATGTTCAGATCTAATGCTAATAAAGAAATGTTTCTTCATATTGATAAATGGCAGAAACTAACACAACACTGTAAAGCAATTATCCTCCAGTTAAAAACAAATAATTAAAAAAAAAGTTTCACTGGATGGCTTCAATTATAAATTAAAATGTTGAAATGACCCTAGTATAAAGGAATGCTAATAATAAAACAGTAAATTTAAAATTTTTCAGAGACTACTAAAGATCCATTTATTGCTATTTGTTTCAAATAACCTGGTTTTCTTCAGCTTAGAATTCCATTCTATTCCATTCCATTCACTAATTAGAGGAGGCTATTAGAAGGAAGGCAAAAGAGATGCAGAAATGACACAGAACTACAGATGTGGTTTCTGCATGTACTCACATCACCACAGACAATGCTTCCACAAGCTCCAGTACTTGCTTATGCAAACCAGATACTGGGGAGAAGCAAACTTTAAGACCAGGAAGTAGCCCAAGAGGTAGCAGTTGCCAAGGACATCAGGTATATTTACTGCCCTATGCCCGGTTGCCACTGTGTAACGAGAATCTACACACTGTTGCCCCAGGGACATGGTGCTAGTGCATACTTATGTGTTATGCAAATACTTTTACCTGAACTAAATATTCCCGAGGAAGCAAAGGTAACCGTACATGTTCCATCAGCCGAGCCATAAATTCTTGCCTTACATCCTTGTCATGATTCACCCAAGCTATTACTGCTTCAAATACCTTGCAGAGAATATGAAGGACAGAAAAGTAATGAGTTATGTACCAAGGTATCTGAATAAAATATAAGGAGATTACATTTTATATAACACTCTTGCTAAGACATCCAAGTTTTATCAATGGTTGAAGTTTTTCAAATCATGACTATGCTTTTGCTGTTCAGTTACTCAGTTGTGCCCAACTCTTTGTGACCCCATGGACTGCAGCACGCCAGGCCTCCCTGTCCTTCGCCGTCTCCCCAAGTGTAAGCTGCAGGGGCCAGTCTAGAGGAAGAGGCTCAGTGTGGAACCTGTTAAACTTTGCTCAAACTCATGTCCATTGAGTCAGTGATGCCATCCAACCATCTCATTCTCTGTCATCCCCTTCTTCTCCTGCCTTCAATCTTTCCCAGTATCAGGATCTTTCCCAGTCAGCTGGTGCTTCATATCAGGTGGATGGCCAAAATACTGGTGCTTCAGCATCAGTCTTTCCAATGAATATTCAGGGTTGATTTCCTTTAGGATAGAATGGTTTGATCTCCTTGCTCTCCAAGGGACTCTCAAGTCTTCCCCAACACCACAATTAGAAAGTATCATTTCCTCAGTGCTCAGCTTTTCTATGGTCCAACTCTCACATCCATACATGACTACTGGAAAAACCATAGCCTTGACTAGATGGACCTTTGTTAACAAAATAATGTCTCTGCTTTTTAATATGCTGTCTAGGTTTATCATAGCTTTCCTTCCAAGAAGCAAGCATCTTTTAATTTCATGGTTGCAGTCACTGTCTGCAGTGATTTTGGAGCCCAAGAAAATGAAATGTCCCTGTTTTCACTTCTTCCCCATCTATTTCCCATGAAATGATGGGAATGGATGCCATGATTTTAGTTTTATGAATGCTGAGTTTTAAGCCAGCTTTTTCACTCTAGCACCACTCTATCCATGCAGCCACTGAGAGGGTAAAAGGCAGGAAGGCCAGGGGTCTCCAAACTAAGGAAATAGCCTGCAAGTGTCAGACATTTTTATCTCTCTTAAGCAGCAGGAGGAAACAAACTAGCAATATTTTTTCCTTCTCTATACAAATTTAAAAGGAGGTTTCTCTTAAAATACTGTGTTGCCATAATGATACCTGGTTTCACCTGAAGTTAACTATTCTCAAACCTAGAAATAACCAATGCCTTTTACTTATGGAAATGTTTGTCTTAAGCTATGGCAATGGCACCCCACTCCAGTACTCTTGCCTGGAAAATCCCATGGATGGAGGAGCCTGGTAGGCTGCAGTCCATGGGGTCGCGAAGAGTCGGACACGACTGAGTGACTTCACTTTCACATTTTCACTTTCATGCATTGGAGAAGGAAATGGCAACCCACTCCACTGTTCTTGCCTGGAGAATCCCAGGGGCAGGAGAGCCTGGTGGGCTGACGTCTATGGGGTCACACAGAATCGGACATGACTGAAGTGATGCAGCAGCAGCAGCAGCAGCAGCATGCTAATGTACTATGCATTTACCCCCAAACTCTGTCTTCAAGTTGGTTCCGCCTGTTGGCTCAGAACTTACTTGACAAACCAGTATGTTATACTCAGATGTTGTTTCCCTAATCTATATAAATGAAACTATTTGTATGGTGATCTGCCCTTCTTCAAGATTCAAATTAATCATTTTATGGCCCAGGATGAAACATTTGGTGCCAAGATTATCCCAAAATACATCTTATGGGTGAGGGGCCTGGTGCCATGCTGAGTTTTAAGACATTCCTTTCTTTCATTAACAGACTGCTAGTGACTATATAACATCCAACTGAAGACTAGCTGGGGGGTACTCTTTCTGCCCCCTTGTGATGCCTATGTCAGAAGCTTTCCCTATCTCCTTTATACTTTAATAAAAAACTTTATTACACAAAAGCTCTGAGCAATCAAGCCTCGTCTCTGGCCCCAGATTGAATTCTTCTCCTCCAGTGGCCAAGAATCCCAGCGTCTTGCATGATTCAACAACAACCTTTCACCACTGATGGACATTCAGGTTGTTTCCAAATCTTGGTTATAGTAAAAAATGCTACAGGCAAAGGGGAATGTAGATATTCCAAGACTGTTTTCATTTCCTTTGGATATATACTCAGAAGTGGGACAGCTGGATCATATGATAGATCTACTTTTAATTAAGTATGTACTTTAATAACTATGCTTAGTACTTTTACATATTTAGTGAGTACTTTTTGCTGGGTAGATAGAGTGCCTGATGAACTATGGAATGAGGTTCGTGACATCGTACAGGAGACAGGGATCAAGACCATCGCCATGGAAAAGAAATGCAAAAAAGCAAAATGGCTGCCTGGGGAGGCCTTACAAATAGCTATGAAAAGAAGAGAAGTGAAAAGCAAAGGAGCAAAGGAAAGACTTAAGCATCTGAATGCAGAGTTCCAAAGAATAGCAAGACGAGATAAGAAAGCCTTCTTCAGCAATCAATGCAAAGAAACAGAGGAAAACAACAAAAAAGGAAAGGAAAAAAACAAAAGAATGGGAGAGACTAGAGATCTCTTCAAGAAGATTAGAGATACCAAGGGAACATTTTGTGCAAAGATGGGCTAGATAAAGGACAGAAATGGTATGGACCTAACAGAAGCAGAAGATATTAAGAAGAGATGCCAAGAATACACAGAAGAACTATACAAAAAAGATCTTCACAACCCAGATAATCACAATGGTGTGATCACTGACCTAGAGCCAGACATCCTGGAATGTGAAGTCAAGTGGGCCTTAGAAAGCATCACTACAAACAAAGCTAGTGGAGGTGATGGAATTCCAGTTGAGCTCTTTCAAATCCTGAAAGATGATTCTGTGAAAGTGTTGCACTCAATATGTCAGCAAATTTGGAAAACTCAGCAGTGGCCACAGGACTGGAAAAGGTCAGTTTTCATTCCAATCCCAAAGAAAGGCAATGCCAAAGAATGCTCAAACTACTGCACAATTGCACTCATCTCACACGCTAGTAAAGTAATGCTCAAAATTCTCCAAGCCAAGCTTCAGCAATATGTGAACTGTGAACTTCCAGATGTTCAAGCTGGTTTTAGAAAAGGCAGAGGAACCAGAGATCAAATTGCCAACATCCGCTGGATCATGGAAAAAAGAGAGTTCAAGAAAAACATCTATTTCTGCTTTATTGACTATGCCAAAGCCTTTGACTGTGTGGATAACAAGAAACTGTGGAAAATTCTGAAAGAGATGGGAATGCCAGACCACCTGATCTGCCTCTTGAGAAATTTGTATGCAGGTCAGGAAGCAACAGTTAGAACTGGACATGGAACAACAGACTGGTTCCAAATAGGAAAAGGAGTACGTCAAGGCTGTATATTGTCACCCTGCTTATTTAACTTCTATGCAGAGTATATCATGAGAAACGCTGGGCTGGAAGAAACACAATCTGAAATCAAGATTGCCAGGAGAAATATCAATAACCTCAGATATGCAGATGACACCACCCTTATGGGAGAAAGTGAAGAGGAACTAAAGAGCCTCTTGATGAAAGTAAAGTGGAGAGTGAAAAAGTTGGCTTAAAGCTCAACATTCAGAAAACGAAGATCATGGCATCTGGTCCCATCATTTCATGGGAAATAGATGGGGAAACAGTGTAAACAGTGTCAGACTTTATTTTTCTGGGCTCCAAAATCACTGCAGATGGTGACTGCAGCCATGAAATTAAAAGACGCTTACTCCTTGGAAGGAAAGTTATGACCAAGCTAGATAGCATATTCAAAAGCAGAGACATTACTTTGCCAACCAAGGTCCATCTAGTCAAGGCTATGGTTTTTCCTGTGGTCATGTATGGATGTGAGAGTTGGACTGTGAAGAAAGCTGAGCGCCGAAGAATTGATGCTTTTGAACTGTGGTGTTGGAGAAGACTCTTGAGAGTCCCTTGGACTGCAAAGAGATCCAACCAGTCCATTCTGAAGGAGATCAGCCCTGGGATTTCTTTGGAAGGAATGATGCTGAAGTTGAAACTCCAGTACTTTGGCCACCTCATGCGAAGAGGATTCATTGGAAAAGACTATGATGCTGGGAGGGATTGGGGGCAGGAGGAGAAGGGGACGACAGAGGATGAGATGGCTGGATGGCATCACTGATTCGATGGATGTGAGTCTGGGTGAACTCCGGGATTTGGTGATGGACAGGGAGGCCTGGCGTGCTGCAATTAATGGGGTCGCGAAGAGTTGGACATGACTGAGCAACTGAACTGAACTCACCAAGTACATTATCTAATCTTCTTGAACTTCAGTAACAGAGGTGATAATTTGAAGATATATGACCTAATTCATTGTTGACAACCTTTCCAAACTGAACTTGCTTCTACTAGATTAAAATCTAAAGTCCCTTTTGAATAAAGCACCCAAAATAATAAAGCAAAGTGATACCTGTAATAACAATCATCTGCTCTTAGCATTTTTGGTTTTCTTCTGGGTTTGCAAAATGCTGGACCACATACTTCTAAATAATCTGCAGAACAGATTAACTTTCTTTCATCATAATAGTAGAATGTATTAAATGTGATATTTAAAATTTTAAAAATCTAAATAATGACATTAAACATATACCTATGAAAAAGTTAATGAGCTATTAAGAAGATGGTATTTAACCACATAATTTCCTTCCAGATTGATGAGAATATAACCCAATAATCTTTAAAGGGTTATAGAAAATGTTTGATGATATGTAAATGAATAACTGGAGAGCAAAAATTAGGTTATTGTACTGCAAGTATAGAGCAAGACACTAAAAATAATCTACACTATAATTAACATGCTTCTTCAATTCATTCAGTCCACAAGTACCTTTATGTGCCAGATGCTAGAGATTAAGAGGGTCTTGCCAATTTTATCTGCTATTTCTTGGTTCTGTTCTCTCTTCTCCACCTCTCTTTCTGCCACCCTACACCAAACAGATCTTACTGCACACTGGTAACTTCAGCATCCTCCCATCTGATCCTCACCCAACTTCTGATCTATTATGTATATCACCATTTTAGAGTTAGTCTCTAAAAATGGTCCCTAGTAAAAGCATTTCTCTAGTATCCGTACCTTATATAGTAACCTCACACACAGGAATCTAAGTTGGCCCCGAGAAACCAACAGGGAAGGTTGTGGAGGCAGTATTATGGAGTCATATTTGTTCTGGTGTCTTGAAATGCTCCTTTGAGGGGAAGCCAGATGTCATGTAAGAAGTCTGATTACTGGTGGTGAGATGCCATGAGAGATCCAAGCCAGTTACAAAGAATAAGTGGGTAGAACAATACCAGCCAACAATCGGCCCAAGAGCCAGACAAGTGAGTGAAGAAACTATCCTGGGTGTTCCAGACACATAAGATGCCATGTGCAAAGGGACTGAAGCCTCAGGAATGTGGCTCCAGTTAGAACCATGCCACCTGTCAAGACAACCCAGCTGAAGCCCCAGGCCCTGTAGAGCAGAGACAAACTGTCCCCATGTGCCCTGGATGAATTCTGTTCACAGATTGTGAGCCTAAGAAAATGATCGGTGAGGTTGTTATATAGTAGTAGAAAACCAGAATAGTATCCATGACATGTTTGCCGCTAAGTCGCTTCAGTCGTGTCCGACTCTGTGCGACCTCATAGATGGCAGCCCACCAGGCTCCCCTCTCCCTGGGATTCTCCAGGCAAGAACACTGGAGTGGGTTGCCATTTCCTTCTCCAATGCATGAAAGTGAAAAGTGAAAGTGAAGTCACTCAGTCGTGTCTGACTCTTCGTGATCCCATGGAGCACAGCCTACCAGGCTCCTCTGCCCATGGGATTTTCCAGGCAAGAGTACTGGAGTGCGTTGCCATTGCCTTCTCCAATGACATATCTACAGAGTAGGTATTATGGCATTCTCCTACTGCTAAGAACTCTTCAGATGCTCTTTATCACCAAGATAAAGTCAATTTTCTTTAACAAGGCTCAGGAAGTATTTTATGTCATCTCCCATCTTGTCTCTAGTCACTGTGCCTACACACACACACTCTGGGCCTACACACACACACACATACCGTACCTACACACACTCACACTCCGTGCCTGCACACACACACACACACACACACACACACACACTCCGTGCCTGCACATACACACACTCCGTGCCTACACACACACACTCTCTCCGTGCCTACACACACACACACTCTCTGTGCCTACAAACACACATTCCGTGCCTACACACACACACGCTCTGTGTCTACACACACACACACACACTCCGTGCCTACACACACATACACTGTGCCTACACACATACACGCACACAATCTGTGCCTACACACACACACACACTCTCTGTGTCTACACCCACACACACCACTCTGTGCCTACACATGCACACTCTCTGTGCCCACACACACACACTCTGCCCACACACACACACAAACTCTGTGCCCATACATACACACTCTCTGTGCCTACACACACAAACTCCATAGTGCATGTGCACTATGCTGCTGCTAAGTTGCTCCAGTCGTGTCTGACCCTGTGTGACCCCAGAGATGGCAGCTCACCAGGCTCCCCCATTCCTGGGATTCTCCAGGCAAGAACACTGGAGCGGGTTGCCATTTCCTTCTTCAATGCAGGAAAGTGAAAAGTGAAAGTGAAGTCGCTCAGTTGTGTCCGACTCTTCGCAACCCCATGGACTGCAGCCTACCAGGCTCCTCCGTCCATGGGATTTTCCAGGCAAGAGTACTGGAGTGGGGTGCCATTGCCTTCTCTGGTATAGACACTACAGTATAAACTATAAAGATACACTATAAACTCTAATCTTACTAAACCAACCAAATGCAATCAATCTTTCACATCTCTTTATATTTGCATATTCTTTTCCCTCTACCTGGGCTTCCCTTTTCACTCCCACCCATCCTATTTCCCTGGAAAACTCATACTCACTTTAAAAAAACTCAGATCATACACTGGAGTCATGCTAAATGCCAATCTTTATCCAAGGAATGATTACATGCTCCTATTGGATCTTATACAGCATTCTGTGATCATGTATTACCTCACTGGTTGTTCTGCTGGTCATAACTAAAGAATTTTATGTTGTCAATCTTCTTATATCCAGAATTCCATAGCAATATCTGGTACACAGTAGAAACTCAACACACATCTATTAAACATGAATAGCAGTGTCTTCCTCTATATTTCTGGGATGTTAAAAGATTATACATTTCACGACATTCATGTATTTTTTCATTTGGTAACTATTATGAGAAATGTGTCTTGCCCCCAAGCAGGATGAATATCCTTGAGGAAGAGAACTAAAGTTTATACAACAAAGCATATAAAAGAAAAACTAAAGTTTTACTTCATCCAAACACAGCCTGTGCATAAACTTCCGTGCCCTGATTTGCACAAGGTATAAACCCTATCCAAAGAATAAAAGCCACTGAGAAGCTTCTCTCTCCACAGATACGAAAGGTGCAGGTGGCTGACAGAGGCGACTTCCAATTTGGAGAGACAGGCTATACAGCCAGACAAAGGAACTGCAGATGGCTCTGTAAGGGGAGGGGGGAGAAAACGCAGGGAGAATACTGTGTAAGCTGCAGGGCCCAGTCTAAGGGAAGAAGCTCAGTGTGGAACCAGTTAAACTTTGCCACCTGGGTGTCTTCCAACTCACAAGATGATGAATTCAGTTTGGTTCGAGAATATTATGTTTTAGCTCACAATTATTCCAGGTATCTATCTAAGCTGTGAGAAGAAATCCAGTTCCCAAAATGTCCTTTGTTTCAGATAGTTTAATGTGTGCAAGCTCTTACTGTGGGGTCCAGTACAAAACTTCAGTGTCTAAACAGTTAGGGAAGCTCCTATGGAATGAGAAGACAGTCATTTACACAACCAACAAGTCAACTAACTGAGTTTCTCAACTTCTGATCAAAGATAACTGGCTGTCACAAAACAAAGCAAAAAAAGGAAAAAGGAAAAATACTATATCACTGTACACCAGAAAAAGAAAAATACACGTACCTTCTCTTCTGAAGAAATGGTAAGTTTGTCACTTGAGATCAAGCTGCACACTTGTTCAATGCCAAGGTTGAGAAATTCTTCACTGAGCACGACATCTGCAAAATGTTGCTCTGTTTGGAGGTTACAAAGAGAATTGATTCTATTATCATAGTTTCAAACTACTTAGAGAAGAAGAGGTTTTTCTTAGTCTAACCTATGAATGAGAAAACCAAGTGCATTTCATAAGTGAGAACTAGTAATTAGTAACAACTCAAACAAACTCAGTGGCAGCCCGGGCAAGAAGGCTGTCTGACTGTACACTCAGATGGACTATTTCTTTGCTACCCCATGAATTGCAGCACGCCAGGCCTCCCTGTCCATCACCAACTCCTGGAGTTCACCCAGACTCATGTCCATCGAGTCAGTGATGCCATCCAGCCATCTCATCCTCTGTCGTCCCCTTCTCCTCCTGCCCCAATCCCTCCCAGCATCAGAGTCTTTTCCAATAAGTCAACACTTAGCATAAAGTGGCCAAAGTACTGGAGTTTCAGCTTTAGCATCATTCCTTCCAAAGAAATCCCAGGGCTGATCTCCTTCAGAATGGACTGGTTGGATCTCCTTGCAGTCCAAGGGACTCGGCAAGAGTCTTCTCCAACATCATAGTTTAAAAGCATCAATTCTTCGGCGTTCAGCCTTCTTCACAGTCCAACTCTCACATCCATACATGACCACTGGAAAAACCATAGCCTTGACTAGACAGACCTTTGTTGGCAAAGTAATGTCTCTGCTTTTGAATATGCTATCTAGCTTGGTCATAACTTTCCTTCCAAGGAGTAAGCGTCTTTTAATTTCATGGCTGCAGTCACCATCTGCAGTGATTTTGGGGCCCCCCCAAAAACAAAGTCTGACACTGTTTCTACTGTTTCCCCATCTATTTCTCATGAAGTGATGGGACCAGATGCCATGATCTTCGTTTTCTGCATGTTGAGCTTTAAGCCAACGTATTGACTCTCCTCTTTCACTTTCATCAAGAGGCTTTTGAGTTCCTCTTCACTTTCTCCCATAAGGGTGATGTCATCTGCATATCTGAGGTTATTGATATTTCTCCCGGCAATCTTGATTCCAGATTGTGTTTCTTCCAGCCCAGCGTTTCTCATGATGTACTCTGCATAGAAGTTAAATAAGCAGGGTGACAATATACAGCCTTGACGTACTCCTTTTCCTATTTGGAACCAGTCTGTTGTTCCATGTCCAGTTCTAACTGTTGCTTCCTGACCTGCATATAGGTTTCTCAAGAGGCAGGCCAGGTGGTCTGGTATTCCCATCTCTTTCAGAATTTTCCACAGTTTATTGTGATACACACAGTCAAAGGCTTTGGCATAATCAAGAAAGCAGAAATAGACGTTTTTCTGGAACTCTCTTGCTTTTTCCATGATCCAGGGGATGTTGGCAATTTGATCTCTGGTTCCTCTGCCTTTTCTAAAACCAGCTTGAACATCTGCAAGTTCATGCTTCACATATTGCTGAAGCCTGGCTTGGAAAATTTTTAGCATTACTTTACTAGCGTGTGAGATGAGTGCAATTGTGCAGTAGTTTGAGCATTCTTTGGCATTGCCTTTCTTTGGGATTGGAATGAAAACTGATCTTTTCCAGTCCTGTTGCCACTAGGGAGTATTTTAGAGTTAAACATCTATTCCTTATGTGTTAATAAGACTATCAGTATTGAAATTTGTAAAACCTTTTGTAAAATCAGATGAACAGCATGATGTATTACACATTTGAATGTATTATGTAAAATATCAGAGGGCTTTAGAACATAATGATGTAAGGAGAGGAAGCTGCTTTATTTAAAAACTAAAGACTAAACAAACACATCTTAAAAGTTCATCAGTCTGAATATAAGACCATTATTTAAAAAAACAGAATTAGTTTATGATATAGATAGCTCTGGGCTATCCTGGTAACTCAGATGGTAAAGAGTCTGACTGCAATGCAAGGGACCCAGGTTAGATCCCAGGGTTGGGAAGATCCCCTGGAGGAGAGCATGGAAACCCATTGCAGTATTCTTGCCTGGAGAACCCCATGGACAGAGGAGCCTGGTGGGCTATAGTCTATGGGGTTGAAAGAGTCAGATAAAATGGAGTGACTGTCCTTTGGACTGCAAGGAGATCCAACCAGTCCATTCTGAAGGAGATCAGCCCTAGGATTTCTTTGGAGGGAATGATGCTAAAGCTGAAACTCCAGTACTTTGGCCACCTCATGTGAAGAGCTGACTCACTGGAAAAGACTCTGATGCTGGGAGGGATTGGGGGCAGGAGGAGAAGGGGACGACAGAGGATGAGATGGCTGGATGGCATCACTGACTCGATGGACATGAGTCTGAGTGAAGTCCGGGCGTTGGTGATGGACAGGGAGGCCTGGCGTGCTGCGATTCATGGGGTCGCAAAGAGTCGGACACGACTGAGCGACTTAACTGAACTGAACACTTTTACGTTCATAGATAGCTCTGAATACTATGTAAGCAACTTATTTGGGGATCAAGTTATATACTATTTTATATCCTCACCTCCATTCCAGAAACCAGTGAGATTAACAATTCTTAAAAACCAAAAAAAAAAAAACACCCAAACAAAAAAACACCTTTCTTTGATTTCACAAATATACTCATTCCTCCAAAGGGGAAGAGAGGACTATTAACACAGCCAGTAACTTAAAAACTTAAAAGTAAATAAATAAATAATCATTTACAAAGTATCCTTTCCTCCACACCCAGCTCTCATTTTAAAGTGTGAACTCACAAGGAAATGTGGTTTTCAAATCCCAGCTCTGCCATGTGCTAGCTTGTAAAACCCTGGGCATGTTTTGTAATTTCTTTAAGTCTTGGCTTCCTCAACTGTAAAATGGGGATAATAAAAATACTTTACATAAGAAAGAATGCTGTGAGAATTAAATACCTTAATAGCTTATAAATAAGCATCTATAAAAGAAATGGCAACCCACTCCAGTATTCTTGCCTGGAAAATTCCATGGACAGAGGAGCCTGGCTGGGCTATATACAGTCAAAGGGATCGCAAAGAGTCAGATAACAACTGAGCATGCACACATGCACATGGTAAATGGTAAAGATCCGATAATTCAGCTCCTACTGTATTGTGATACCTATGTTCTAAAGTAAAAATCTGCCAGGAATTGTAGGTATTTTCTAGGTCTTTACAATTAATTGTATTCTACTAGCAATTTATTTCAAAGGTTTTTTTAAAGAAGATTCAAGTACATGTTTTAACATACCATAAAAATGAATAGTTGGCTTCCCTTGTAGAAAACACAGGGCAAACCATGTCCCCAAGACTGAAGACATTAAAAGGAGAATACAGGGAAGTGCAGTTGATTGGAGCAGAGACTCACAAGTGGAAACCGTATGGGAACTGGTGCAAGTGTAGGAAAATCTCAGTGTGGAAATTTAAGCATTAAAAACACCATGGGGACCCAGTCACAGGGGGATTCTACAATACCGGGAGATTTCCTCCAGAAGCTCAAACGTTTCCACAGTAAATATGAGACAAGAACCACCTGTAGCTTCTGTAGGGAGAGGAGAAATGAAACGATTTTGAAATACCCAATGTATTGTGTTCTTAATGTTACCGAATCGCTAAGTCTGTGTGTCTGATGCACAGAGACACCTATCAATACTAAAACATTAAGAGTTTGGAACAAAGAAAGGTTTATTACAGATTCATACAGGGAGATGGGTGGCTCACACCCTAAGAACCACAAAGTTACTGAAAGCTTTTAGCAAGCCCCTTTAAAAGCAAAAACTGAGGGATGGGTAGTTAGTTGTTGCAAACTTCTTGGTGTCAGATCCTTTGCTCTTGAGGTCAGGTCATTGTCTGGTAACAATTTTCCTGTAAATGTCTACCAAACGAATGTTATTTGTTTATTGTTAACAGAATAATGTTACTCTGTCCTGATGATAGCAAAGTCCCAAAGCACAACTTTCACCCTCCGAGGTCACAATCATGGCTAAGAGGAGGCAGAGCTCAGCTACAGCTCCTCAGGGCCAGGTTCCCCACACACTGCCCACCTGTCACCCCTGAGGGAGCCGGGTATCCAACCCATCTGGCCCTCAGTGTCCTCAGGCTGCCCAAGTAGGAGAGACCAGGTCTCACAGACTGTGACCCAGACAAACGGACACTGCTATTAGGTCACAGACGGGTTCACTGCTGCCTCAAGGCCTGGGCCTCGGCGTGGAGGGGCTGAGTGAGGGCTCTGGAGCCCTGCAGGATAGAGTGTCCAGGTTGCTCCCTGGGCCCACCTGCTCACCCGTTGGCCCAAGGCTGGGTAAGCTAGAGGACCTCCAGGAGAAGGCCTGAATCTGTCTCTTACCTCACTCTCCACCTGATGACCACCACACCACTGAACCTGGCTGAATCGCTTCCCTAATGGTCCCTCATTGACAGTTCCTTGTGGGCAGGGCCCACTGTGCTGCTGACCAATAGCTGGGCAGGACAGTTGGTTGCTTGGGGTGGGGAGGGGGCAGTGAGGTGGCACCAACCAATGGCTGAGTAAGACCTGTTGCCTAGTAACAGGGTGGGGAATAATGACAACAGCAATGGCTGCCTGCTAAGGCCTGTGCTCATTCTGATCTGTTACATTAACAAGATCTGCCCTCAGGAGAATCCAGTTAACCAGAGCCTAACTGACTGAAGTTAGAGAAACACCCAACTCCAGCCCACTCTGCCCAACCAGTTCCACCTCCTAGGAGGGAGAAAGAAACCAGAGAAACACTTGTGAAGCTCAGTCCAGAGCCAAAAGCTCACTAACAAACCCTTCTAGTCATATACAGAAGGGTTCTTTCCCCACATCTCACTGCCAGATCTCTAAAGGCCTGTTTATAGCAGTTCACTGGGTACGTCACAAATGGCTATCAAGAGAAGAATTATGAGGCATTTCAAAAGGCAAAAGACACAACTTGAAGAGACAGACCAAGCATCGGAACCAGATATGGCAGGGATGCTGCATTTATCAAACTGGGAACTTAAAACACAATTTAACAACTATGATAAATTCAGGGTTTCCCTGGTGGCTCAGATGGTAAAGAGTCTGCCTGTAATTCAAGAGACCTGGGTTTATCCCTGGGTTGGGAAGATCACCTGGAGAAGGAAATGGCAACCTACTCTAGTATTCTTGCCTGGACAATTCCATGGACAGAGGAGCCTGGTGAGCTACAGTCCATGTAGTCTCAAGAGTTGGACACGACTGAGTGACTAACACTTTAACTTTCACTATCATGATAAATATGCTCAGGGCTCTACTGGATAAAGTAGACAGCATGAAAGAATAGATGTGTAATGTAAACAGAGAGATGGAAATGTCTAAGAAAAAAATCAAAAAGAAATGCTAGAAAACAGAAACACTATAAGAAAAATGAAGAATGTCCTTGATGAGCTTATCAGTAGACTAGACAGGGCTGAGAAAAGAACCTGTGCCTTTGAGGATAATGGTGGATACATGTCATTATACATTGTCAAAACTCACAGAATATACAACACAAAGAGCAAACCATAATAAATACTATGGTCTTCAGTTAATAATAATGTATCAATACTGGCTCAGAATCTATAACAAATACACCACACTAATGTAAGATGTTGAAAATAGCAGAGGCTGTAAGAAGAGAGCACACAGGAAGAACTCTGCTCTGCCCCTCTCTGTCTATAAACCTACAACTGCTCTAACAAATTTTACTGAAAAAAGAGTGCACTAATAAAGAAAAACAGAAATGAATACTTTGTAACTGAATCTGTAATAAATCAAAAGTCAATGGAAGAAAGTAAAATTGGTATGTGAAAGACTACAAACTAAAGATTAAACTTAAATACCCAATTTGAAGAGATACCTAGTCTTTATAGCATATTACTTCACAACAGTACTTCAACACCTAGCATGAAATATTTAATAGGGTTAAAGATTTTAATAAACCATCATGATTAATTACAAAGATCATTTCTACACCTAAAATAAAATCCTAATTTTCATGATCTCAAAAGAAATTGACACAAAAAAATTACTTCAGAAGTTTTTATACTTTCTTTTTAAAGAAATGAGGAAAACCTTTTTTCAGTGGTTGGATCTGTGTTTCAAAGAAAAAAAAAGCACAGAGAGATCCTTTGTATTTAAAGTTCCCAAATAAATTCATTTTAGTGAAAATCTGGCAAATAGCATATAAACTCATATAAACTTTAAAATGCTTGTGATAACAAATTTGAAGTTCAAAGATAAATGTGTTAACAGCTACTGAATAAAAGACAAGTGAATATAAGCCTCTTTACTTCCTAATCATAAAATATTTCACTTCCAAATACAGGTCTGCAGTGATTTTACACTAAGTTCCTTTTATAATTTTAAAATCTGAATCAAAGAAAGAGGTTACCTCTACATACTTTTCACATGGGAAAAAATCCCTAATGAAAGTGAAAGTGAAGTTGCTCAGTCGTGTCCAACTCTTTGTGACCCCATGGATTGTAGTCTATCAGGCTCCTCCGTCCATGGCATTTTCCAGGCAAGAGTGCTGGAGTGGATTGCCATTTGCTTCTCTGGGGATCTTCCCGACCCAGGAATCGAACCTGGGTCTCCCACATTGCAGGCAGACGCTTTACTGTCTGAGCCACCATGGGAAAAAATCCCTAATAGTAACAAATATATTACTTTTCCAAATCATGACTGTACGGGTTACTCTAGCCTCTGCCTCACCAATCAAAACAATGGACTTGCTAAAAAATAAACCAGGTGACTTTTTAAAAATAAATAACTATTCATTAATAAATTTTGAAGCAAGGGCACTAGTAACCTATCCAAAGTCAAGTTTGGGCTCTGAATTCATCATGTATTAGTAGTACCCAAGACAGTCTGGTCATAGTGAAGAGTGCCGACAACATGTGGTCCACTGGAGAAGGAAATGGCAGCCCAGTCTAACATTCTTACATCGAGAACCCCATGGACACTATGAAAAGGCAAAAAGATATTTCAACACAATATGAGTCTCCCCACCCCAGTTGGAAGGTGTCCAATATGCCACTGGAGGGCTTCCCTGGTGGCTCAGAGGGTAAAGCACCTGCCTGCAATGTGGGAGACCTGGGTTCAATCCCTGGGTGGGGAAGTTCCCCTGGAGAAGGAAATGGCAACCCACTCTAGTATTCTTGCCTGGAGAATCCCATGGATGGAAGAGCCTGATGGGCTACAGTCACAAAGAGCTGGACACGACTGAGCGAGCTCACTTCACTTCACTTCAAGTAAGAATGAAGAATTGGACACCACTGAGCGAGCTCACTTCACTTCACTTCAAGTAAGAATGAAGTGGCTAGGCCAAAGCGGAAACAACAGTCAGTTGTGGATGTATCTGGTGGTGAAAGTAAAGTCTGATGTCGTAAAGAACAAAACTGCATAAGAACCTGGAATGTTAGGTCCATGAATCACGGTAAATTGGCTGTGGTCAAGCAGGAGATGAATGAACATCAACATCTTAGGAATCAGTGAACTAAGGACAGGAATGGGCAACTTTTATAATAATCCAGATGACTATTATATCTATTATTGTGGGTAAGAATCTCTTAGAAGAAATGGAGTAGCCCTCATAGTCAACAAGAGTCAGAAAGGCAGTACTTGGCTGCAATCCCCGTTCGCAAGGCAAACCATTCAACAACACAGTGTGTATTAAGCCATTTCAGTCATGTCCTTTCGATGCTATGAACTATACCCTGCCAGGCTCCTCTGTCCATAGGATTCTCTAGGCAAGAATACTGGAATGGGTCTATGCCCTAACCACTGATGCCAGAGAAGCTGAAGCTGATCGGTTTTATGAAGACCTACAACACATACTAGAACACCAAAAAAGATTCATCAAAAGATTCCTACAAAAGTAGGAAGTTAAGAGATACCCACAACATGCAAGTTTGGCCTCGGAGTACAAAATTAAGCAGTGCAAAGGCTAACAGTTCTGTCAAGAGAACACACTGGTCATAGTAAACAACCACTCTACACATGGACATCACCAGATGGTCAATACTGAAATCAGACTGATCATGTTCTTTGCTGCCAAAGATGGAGAAGCTCAGCAAAAAGAGCTGACTGTGGCTCAGATCATGAGCTCCTTATTGCAAAATTCAGGCCTAAATTGAAGAAAGTAGGGAAAACCATCAGGGCATTCAGGTAGGAGCTAAGTCAAATCCCCTATGATTATACAGTGGAGGTGACAAACAGATTCAAGGGACTAGATCGGACAGACAGAGTGCCTGAAGACCTATGCATAGAGGTTCATGACACTGTAGAGGAGGTGGTGACCAAAGACAAAGATATGCAAGAAGGCAGAGTGGATGTCTGAGGAGGCTCTACAAATAGCTGAGAAAAAAGAAGTGAAAGGCAAGGGAGAAGGGGAAAGAAAAGAAGTGAAAAGCAAAGGAGAAGGGGAAAGATATACCCAAATGAACAAAGAGTTCCAGAGAACAACAAGAAGAGGTAAGAAGGCCTTTTTAAATAAACAGGGCAAAAAACAGACGAAAACAATTGAATGGGAAGACTAGAGATCTCTTCAAGAAAATTAGAGATATCAAAGTGTCACGCGAGTGTATGTTCCTTGGTTCTTTGTCTCGTCACAACAAAGATTTGGAGCAACGGACATTAAAGCCCTCGGCGCGTCACAGCTCTTGGGTCTTGGACAAACAGTGCTACAGCTCTTAGGCAAATCAGTGTTACAGCTCTATTTTATTTAGAAGATAGCAGGAGAGTGAGAGAGAGAGAGAAAAAGAGAGAGAGAGAGAAGAGCGCACGTACGCGGGAGAGAGAGGGTCCATGAGAGAGCGCTTTGGCTCCTCCTTTTATATATTTTTTTCCTCCACCTGGGCCTGCCCTATGCAAATTGGGCTTAGCCAGGAGTGCTGTTTGTTCTGCCTGAAGTCTTCACTCTGGTCCTTGGACCTCCCTTTGACCTTCCTTTTCTTTTAGCCACCACCAAAAGGACTCCTTTTCCCTATTCTACCTACCTAACATTCCCCCCTCAAGAGATGGGAGGCCCAATTCTTTGGGAATAGGGGCGTCGAGGTCTTTCTGGCTACTTCCTGCTGAACTGGGGCGGCGAGGGGTATTGGGCCTCCCCCTCTTGCTAGTCTCAAGCCTCAGAGTACCCCCTCGTGAAGGCTCACCTCCCCCAGCTCCCGAGTTGTCTGGTGCTCCTTCCTCGTACCCAAACGTGCCCCCATATCCGGGAGCACCTCCTCCGCAAAAGCCAGCTCGAGTATGCCCCTTAGTTGAAACTGGAGAATTCGGACCAACCTGGGTCCATAAGCCCTTCTTCCTCTTAGAACTAAGGCAGATCAAACAAGACCTGGGAAGTTATACAGATGACCCAGGCAAATATATAGATACATTCCAACATATTACCTTGGCCTTTGACTTGATGTGGAAAGACATCATGGTCATATTTAGTCAAACTTTATCTGATCCTGAACATACCAGGGTCTTAAAGGAAGCCCGGAGGTATGCAACAAGGCTCCACATGTCCAGTGATAGATACCCAGTAGGGGAAACTGCAGTCCCCTCGTCTGATCCTAATTGGAATTATAATGACCCTGAGCACATCTGGGAAAGAGATAATTTTCTAATCTGTGTGAAGGCAGGACTGAAAGCAGCCCAACAAAAAGTAATTAGCTATGCCCGGGTCTCAGCAATAACTCAGGAGCCCAATGAGAACCCCACTGCCTTTCTGGAGAGGCTAAAGGAGGCACTCCAAAAGTTTACCAACCTGGACTTAGACTCTTACGAGGGACGGGTGATTTTAAAGGACAAATTCCTGTCCCAATGTGCATCAGATATCAGAATTAAGTTACAGCAGCTACAACAGCAGGACCCTGCTGCCTCTTTAGATGAGATGGTCCAGACAGCCACCAATACCTTTTATAACAGAGAACAGGAAAGGGAGGCCAAGGTCCAGGAGAAGGAGAGAAAGAAAGAGACAAGGCATGCCCAGATGCTGGCCGCCCTCCAGAGAAGCCCTATGGCAAACCCCGAGTCCTTGAGGGACAAGGCACAAGACAGATGCCTGATCTGTAGACAGGCGGGGCATTGGGCCAAAGAGTGTCCAAACCATGACAAGTCTCCTAGAACGGCTTGCCACAAATGCCATCAACTGGGACATTGGGCGGCACTCTGTCCTCGGGACCCAAGAGCCTCAAGGTCAAGCACCAAGCCTACCCTCACGATGGTTCAAGAGGACTGAAGCGGCCCACTCCAGCCAGCCCGCCTGTCACAGATAACCATCACAGGGCTGGAGCCGAGGGTGCAACTGGATGTGGCAGGTAGGTCCAAGAATTTCTTGGTTGACACAGGAGCTACCTACTCTTGTCTTGATCTCCTACTCCGAGCCTTCTCCTCCCAAACCTGTACCATTTTGGGTGCTACAGGAAAAGCAACTACTAAAAGATTCACCCGAGCACTTCTTTATTGCTGGGATGGACAAATATTTTCCCACCAGTTT
This sequence comes from Bos mutus, assembly GCF_027580195.1. Classification (NCBI taxonomy): domain Eukaryota; kingdom Metazoa; phylum Chordata; class Mammalia; order Artiodactyla; family Bovidae; genus Bos; species Bos mutus. Next base: position 71,885,761 of record NC_091633.1, read on the forward strand.
CTGGTGGTCCCTGAGTGTCCTACCCCCTTATTGGGAAGAGATATACTCACTAAACTGGGGACCACCCTTGTGATGGGAAGTTTTTCAGCCCCTAGAGCTCTACAGCTCCTGGTTACTATTGAAGAACCCATTACACCTTCAATAGAGAGGGACCAAAACCTATGGGAAGACAAAATTAACCCCCAGGTGTGGGACCAGGGGATTCCTGGACGAGCCCACCAAGCTGAACCGGTCATCATTGTCCTCTGAGATCCCACTCGATTTCCTAATCGGAAACAATATCCTCTCAAAAGAGAGGCTCGGGAGGGACTACAGCCTTTAATAAATAAATTCCTTGCTTGTGGGCTACTGGTCCCTACCAGTTTGCCATGTAACACCCCAATCCTCTCAGTAAAGAAAAAAGACGGAACCTGGTGAATGGTTCAAGCTCTCCGGATCATAAATGAAGCTGTAATCCCCCTCCATTCCACAGTACCCAATCCCTATGTAATCTTGGGAGAAATCCCACCCAGTGCCAAGTGGTTTACTGTCTTGGATCTTAAAGATGCATTTTTTTGCATACCACTGGCTAAAGAATCCCAATACCTTTTTGCCTTTGAGTGGGAAGCCCCAGGAGAAAAACACCAACAGATGACTTGGACAGTATTACCTCAGGGGTTCAGAGATAGCCCCCACCTGTTTGGACAGGCCCTTAGCCGGGATCTCCTAGATCTGGACCTGGGACCTAATGGGAAAATATTACAATATGTAGATGACCTACTAATCTGCTCTCCAGATGAGAAAAGTGCCCAACAACATGCAATTCAGGTTCTAAACTTCTTGGCAGAAAGGGGATATAAAGTCTCCTGTGCTAAGGCACAGATGGTCGAGACAAAGGTCACTTACCTGGGAGTTCATATTATACACGTGTCCAGGAGGCCATCCTCTGATGGGGTACCAGGAATCCTCCAGTTGCCCTCCCCCACTACTCGAAAACAATTGCGAGCTTTCCTGGGGCTAACTGGTTATTGTAGAATCTGGATACCCAACTATGGTCTAATTGCCCAGCCTTTATATGAAAGCTTAAAGGGACGAGATGATTCAATCCCACTGATGTGGGGAACTCCTCAAAAGGAGGCAGAGGCTACACTAAAACAGGCCTTAACTCAGGCACCTGCCTTGAGGTTGCCAGACCCAGAAAAAGCATTCCAACTTTATATCCATGAAAGAGAGGGAATAGCCTTGGGAGTGTTAACTCAAAGGTTGGGATCTGAGCCCCAGCCTGTAGCTTACTTATCCAAGAGGCTCGATCTAACTTCCCAAGGTTGGCCCCCCTGCCTTTGAAATCTTGCAGCTATTGCAATCATGATAGAAGATGCTTTAAAACTCTCCTTTGGGGGCAAACTATTTTTTACCAGCCACCAAATAAAACAACTCCTAAGTGGGAGAGGCCACTTATGGATGTCTGATCAAAGAATCCTCAGCTATCAAGTAATGCTGATGGAAAATCCAGGCCTCACTATATCCCCTTGTGAGGTTCTTAACCCAGCCACCCTCCTACCTACCCCTGAGGGCTCTCTCCCGTTTCACTCTTGTCTAGAAACCTTGGACCACTGAACAAAACCCCAAGAGGGATTGTCAGAAGATCCTCTGACGAATCCTGAGGAAATCTGGTATACTGATGGAAGCAGCTTTGTCTTGGATGGAAAAAGAAGAGCCGGGTAAGCAGTAGTCTCCAATTTTGAGAACACAGATGCTAAGCCTCTGCCACCAGGTACTTCAGCCCAATTAGCTGAGCTCATAGCCCTGACTCGAGCTTTAGAGCTGGGAAAAGGAAAAAGGATAGCCATTTACACTGACTCCAAGTATGCCTTTCTGGTGCTACATGCACATGTGGCTGTTTGGAAAGAAAGGGGCCATTTGACCACCCAAGGGTCCCCAATCAAATATGGTGATCAGATTCTTCGACTCTTGGAGGCAGTCCATCTGCCCACTGAGGTTTCAGTCTCCCACTGTAAAGGACACCAAAAAGGGAACACGGAAGTGGCACGAGGGAACCAAGCAGCTGATCAGGCAGCTAGGAGAGCAGTATTACAGAACCATGACCTAACAGGGATTGCCACCTTAGTTCCACAGACTAATCTGCCAGAAACTCCTTCATATACTGAAGGTGAGACTCTTAAAGCTAAGAGCGAGGGCTTTCAAGAAGATCATATGGGGTGGTTCCAAAAGGAGGGACTCCTTTTTTCTGCCTGGGAACCTCCCAATGGAAGTTGGTTAACTACTTACATGCCACTACTCATTTAGGAGAAAAGGCCCTCCAAAGATTACTAGAAAGGTCCTTCAGAGGAACAGGCCTCCAAACAACTATAAGACAGGTGGTCTCCTCTTGTCCCATTTGCCAAATAAACAACCCCCAAGGAGCTCGAAGACCCCAGCTGGCCCAGCCCATCCAACGACGTGGGGGCTACCCAGGAGAGGACTGGCAGATGGACTTCACCCAGATGCCAGTTTCTCAAGGATATAAATACCTATTAGTTATGATAGATACATTCACAGGATGGATTGAAGGCTTTCCCACCTGGACTGAGAAGGCTGAGGAGGTGGTAAAAAAACTGCTCCATGAAATCATTCCAAGATTTGGTCTGCCCAGGTCATTACAAAGTGACAATGGGACATCATCTACTTCTAAGGTCACCCAAGGAGTCGCGAAAGCATTGGGCATTACTTATTATCTCCATTGTGCCTGGAGGCCTCAATCTTCAGGAAAAGTAGAAAGAGCCAATCAATTCTTAAAATCAGCGATAAAAAAGATAACCCAGGAGACCTCCCTGGGATGGAAGGAGGCTTTACCAATAGCTCTCCTCCACACCTGCATTGCCCCTAAGGAACAGGTTGGTCTTAGTCCTTATCAGATGCTATGTGGGAGATCTTTTGTTTATGTCAATGACCTCTTCCTAGATCCAGAGGTTCAGACCCTCCAGTCTTATACCATGGCCACTGGGCAATTCTAACAGGATATACGCTTGTGGGGGTATGAACCAGGACCCAAAAGATTCTAAAGAGTCACCACTATATGCTCCAGGAACTCAAGTCCTAATTAAAGTCTGGAAAGATGGGTCCCCAAAGGCTCAACTCCAGCCCACATGGAAGGGCCCCTACCCTGTAATACTTTCTACCCCCACAGCAGTCAAGGTACCAGGAAATGACTTCTGGATCCACTACTCACGAGTCAAGCCGTGGAAGAAAACAGAAGAGGACACTCGATACACCTGTGAGCCCCTGGGAGATCTCAAATACCTATTCAAAACTACCAATGAGTGCCATTCTAATGAAAACCCCCAAAATATGGTTTCTGGGGATAAGATTTCTCAGGATAACTCTAAGGAGCCAACACAGCTTGACAGAGACCGTACTCCAAGACAGACAGGAGATAGATTTTCTGATCCCTGAACAAGGAGGGACTTGAGCTATCCTGGCGATGTGAATTTAAAATTGACCAATGTCCCTACTAGTCCTTGTCATGCTATATTGATGATGCTTATGATTATTCCATGTACTGTCAATTGTCTAACCTGTTTTGTCTCTGCCCAGGTCAACCAGCTACAACATGCAGTGTCAGTTCAACAAAGATATAAAACTACAGCTGACCACGGAAAATATCACACACCCTTGGACACCTCTATAAGGACTCTGAGGATTGAGACTAGCAAGAAGGAGAGGCCCAATACCCCTCGCCACCCCAGTTCAGCAGGAAGTAGCCAAAAAGACCTCGACGCCCCTATTCCCAAAGAATTGGGCCTTCCATCTCTTGGGGGGGGAATGTTAGGTAGGTAGAATAGGGAAAAGGAGTCCAAAATGGTGGTGGCTAAAAGACAAGGAAGGTCAAAGGAAGGTCCGAGGACCAGAGTGAAAACTTCAGGCAGAACAAAGAGCACTCCTGGCTAAGCCCAATTTGCATAGGGCAGGCCCAGGTGGAGGAAAAAACATATAAAAGGAGGAGCCAAAGCGCTTTCTCTCGGACTCTATTTCCCACGTGCGCGCACGCTCTCTCTTTCTTTCTCTCTCTCATTCTCCTGCTATTTCTAAATAAAATAGAGCTGTAACACTGATTTGCCTATGAGCTGTAGCACGGTTTGTCCAAGACCCGAGAGCTGTGACATGCCGAGGGCTTTAATGTCGGTCACTCCAAATCTTTGTTGTGACGAGACAAAGAACCGAGGAACATACACTCGCGTGACAAAAGGAACATTTCATGCAAGGATGCGCACAATAAAGGATAGAAATGGAAAGGACATTAACAGAAGCAGAAGCGATTAAGAAGAGGTGGCAAGAATACACAGATGAACTATACAAGAAATGAGCTGGATAACCACAATGCTGTGGTCACTCACCTAGAGCTGGACATCTTGGAATGTGAAGTCATAGGCCTCAGAAAGCTTTACTATGAACAAAGCTAGTAGAGGTGATGGAATTCTAGCTAAGCTATTAAAATTCCTAAAAGAAGATGCAGTTAAAGGGCTGCACTCAATATCCTAGCAAATTTGGAAAATGTAGCAGTGGCTACAGGACTGGAAAAGGTCAGTTTTCATTCCAATCTTAAAGAAGGGCAATGCTAAAGAATGTTCCAACTGCCATACAATTGTGCTCTGTCAGGAGGCGCGTTAGGCATTACTGACAAAATGGAGGCACGGTCCCCAGCCCCCTCTCCTCATTCCGCAGGCACAGATCCCAGGATGAAGGAGTTAGGCCTTGTAATTCTGACTTGTCTTTTCCTCTCCTCGGCTGAGTAGACGGAAAAGGAATACTAAGGTGCTTATTGTTCTTGAGAGGAGCATGAGAAGGCACAAAGCCTTCTGCAGCATTGCTCAGAAAATAATTCATAAAGTTAATCATTGACATTTGTTCAAGGACTTTTACAAAAGAGTGTTCCAGGATAAGCACATAGGCCATAGCTTGAGGCCATGGGAGGGATTACTATCTGAAGCTTATTTGTGAGGAAAATGTTTATGGCAAAGGAGTTTACTGAATTTAGGGCTTAGAAATAATTAAAATACTTATAAGTTAAAGATTTAAGGAATGTTGTAAAGTTAGCAAAATTTACCATAGCTTATAGAAGTTAGGAATTTTTAGAGACACTATAACTAGAAGCCTTTTTTAAGAGATAGTGAGCTCAGGATGTTAGGGGCGAACAGGACTTAGGAAGATAAGTAGTAAACTGAGGAATGTAGCATGAGTTACAATGTAATCACAAGTTAACTATAGGACACATTAGAAGAGGTAGATAATAGATGATAAGGCTGATTTCCAGAGAATCACTGAAGCAGGAACTCTGTTTGAAGAGCAACAGCGATTTATGGAGATAATAAATCTGGGAGAGGGGGAACTGAAAATGTCAAACCTCTGGCCTAAAGTTTTTGTAAAAGTATAAAAGAGAATCTTAAACTTGAAATAAACAGGCAGTCCATAGAAAAATGAGAGGCTGTCTCATCGCCGACACCATTAATCTTTTCAGGTTGAATCCCTGGCTACTGGAGTTGGACTCCGGCAGTGCTCATTTCAGATGCTAGCAAGATTATGTTCAAAATCCTTCAAGCTAGGCTTCAGCAGTATGCAAACCCAGAACTTCCACATGTTTGGAAGTTCTGGAAGCAGGGTTTGGAAGAAACAGAGGGATGAGAGATCAAATTGACAACATTCATTTGATCATGGAGAAAGTAAGAGAATTCCAGAAAAAACATCTACCTCTGCTTCATTGACTACACTAAAGCCTTTGACTGTGTGGATCACAATAAACTATGGAAAATTCTTAAAGAGATGGGAATACCAGACCACCTGACCTGTCTCCTGAGAAACCTGTATGCGAGTCAAGAAGCAACAGTTAGGACTGGACATGGAACAGTGGACTTGTTCAAAATTGGGAAAGGAGAATGACAAGGCTGTATACCATCACCTTGCTTATTTAACTTATATGCAGAGTACATCATGAAAAGCTGCAGGTTGGATGAATCACAAACTGGAATCAAGACTGCCAGGAGAAATATCAAAAACTTTAACACACAGAGGATATCAATCTGATGACAAAAAGTGAAGAGGAACTAAAGAGTTTCTTGATGAGAGTGAAAGAGGAGAGTGAAAAGCTAGCTTAAAACTCAGCATTCAAAAAATGAAGATCATGGCATTGGTCCCATCACTTCATGGCAAGAGAATGGAAAAAAGTGGAAATACTGACAGATTTTATTTTCTTGGACTCCAAAATCACTGTGAACAGTGACTACAGCCAAGAAATTAAAAGATGCTTGTCCCTTGGAAGGAAAGCTATGACAAACCTAGGAGTGTATTAAAAGGCAGAGACATTACTTTACCAACAAATGTCTGTACAGTCAAAGCTATGGTTTTTCCAGTAGTCATGTAGAGATGTGAGTTGAACCATAAAGGATGAGCACCAAAGAATTGATGCTTTTGAACTGTGGTTTTGGAGAAGATTCTTGAGAGTCCCTTGGACTGCAAGGAGGTCAAACAAGTCAATCCTAAAGGAAATCAACCCTGAATATTCATTGGAAGAACTGATGCTAAAGCTGAAGCTCCAATACTCTGGCCACCAGATGCAAAGAGCTGACTCACTGGAAAAGATTCTGATGCTGGGAAAGATCAAAGGCAAGAGGGAAGAGGGTGGTAGATGATTAGATGGTTAGATAGCATCATGGGCTCAATGGACATGAATTTGAGCAAGTTTTGAACTGTGGTGTTGGAGAAGATTCTTGAGAGTTCCCTGGACTACAAGGAGATGGAAACAGTCCATCCTAAAAGAGATCAGTCCTGGGTGTTCATTGGAGGGACTGATGTTGAAGGTGAAACTCTAATACTTTGGCCACCTGATGTGGAGAGCTGACTCATTTGAAAAGATCCTGATGCTGGGAAAGATTAAGGGCAGGAGGAGAAGGGGATGACAGAGGATGAGATGGTTGGATGGCATCACTGACACAATGGACATGGGTTTGGGTGGACTCCGGGAGTTGGTGATGGACAGGGAGGCCTAGCGTGCTGCAGTTCATGGGGTCGCAAAGAGTCGGACACGACTGAGTGACTGAACTGAACTGAACTCTATTTGACAGTATCAGTCTTCAAATGTTCTGCTGTATTAATTGGCAGGCAGCATGACAGAACTCTTTGTGTAATACACCACATGTGCCCAGAAACACTAGAATACTGGTGTAGTCACTGAAAGGCACTCTGGGACACTTTAAATGTCTTTGGTTACAAAAGTTTGTCCTGTGAAAAATATTTTTAATTTAATGTCATCTAATGTGAGGATTTACTGATCTTTCCCACTAAACTTGAAGATTCCACTTACCTACCTACAGCAAACAATTTACACAATTTGTCTTGCCTGATCATCCCACAGGCCAACAGGACTTGGGGATATCCTAGGGCCACTATCCCTGACACAATCTTCACTAAACTGTTTCCAAAACAGCTTATACTTGACATTGCCAATAATCTGCTACTTTATATATTCTGAAGCCTTGGTCTCCAGTTCCTATCGGGATTTTTTGTTGTTCCTCATTTGTGCTTTGAAGTCCTTTTTTTTTTTAAAAAAAAATATTTGTTTATTTTTGGCTGTGTTGGGTCTTTGTTTCTGTGCAGGCTTTTCTCTAGTTGCAGTCCACAGACTTCTCATGGTCGGGCTCTAGGGTGTGTGGGCTTCAGTAGTTATGGCTCCTGTGCTCTAGAGCACAGACTCAATAGCTGTGACACACAGGCTTAGATCTCCAAAGCATAGGATCTTCCTGGACTAGGGATTGAACCTGTGTCTCCTGCACTGACAGGCGAATTCTTTATCACTGAGGTGCCAGGGAATCTCCATTTGTTTCTTATCAGGCCATGTTTGCTCTGGATGATCCTACCAACCTTAAAAGTTTAACCAATTTATTCAGTATCAAGCTAAAAACATTGAAAGCATCCATTCTTTATGATGTGATGGTATTAATAAGGACTTCAGCTGAAAGTGAAGCTCCAATACATCAGCTATCTGATGTGAAGAACCGATTCATTGGAAAAGAGCCCAATGCTGGGAAAGATTGAAGGCAGGAGGAGAAAGGGATGACAGAGGACGAGATGTTGGATGGCATCACCAACTCAAAGGACATGAGTTTGAGCAAGCTTAAGGAGATGGTGAGGGACACGGAAACCTGGTGTGCTGCAGTCCATGGGGTCGCAAAGAGTTGGACACGACTGAACAACTGCAAATGTACTATTGGAGTTGGTTGGGTAGTATTTTGCTGAGGATTTTTACATCTATGTTCATCAGTGATTTTGGTCTGTAATTCTCTTTTTTGTGTGTGATATCTTTGTCTGGTTTTGGTTTCAGGTGCCCTCACAGGATGACTTTAGAAGTGTTCCTTCCTCTGCAATTTTCTGGAACAGCTTGAGAAAGACAGGTGTTAACTCTTCTCTAAGTGTTTTATAGAATTCACCTATAATGCCATATGGTCCTGGACTTTTGTTTTCTAGAAGTTTTAAAAATACTGATTCAATGTCATTACTTGTAATTGACCTGTTCATATCTTCTATTTTTCCCTTGTTCAGTCTTGAGAGATTATACTTTTATAAGAACGTCTGCATTTCTTCTAGGTTGTCCACTGGATTGTCATATAGTTCCTTGAGGTAGCCTCATAATGATTTTTTTGCATTTCTGTGGTGCTGGTTGTAACTTCTCCTTTTTCATGTCTGATTTCATTGATCTGGGTCCTTTCTCTTTTTTTCTTGAAGAGTCTGGCTAAAGATTTATCAGTTTTGTTTGCTTTTTCAAAGAACCAGCTTTCGTTTCATTGATCTTTTCTATTTTTTCCCTTTAGCCTCTATTTTATTTATTTCTGCTCTAAACTTTATGATTTCTTTCCTTCTACTAACTTTGGATTTTGTCTGTTTTTCTTTTTCTAGTTCCTTTAGGTGTAAGATTGGGTTGCTTATTTGAAACTTTTCTTGTTTCTTGGGGTAAGATTGTGTTGCTATAAACTTTCCTTTAGAATTGCTTTTGCTGTTTCCCACAGGTCCTGGATCACTGTGTGTTCATTTTCACTTGTCTTCAGATATATTTTTTTAAATTTCATCTTTGATTTCTTCACTGATCCATTGATTGTTTAGCAGCTTACCATTTAGCCTCCATATGTTTGCATTTTTTAGTTTTTTCCCCTGTAGTTAACTTCTAATGTCATAGTATTGAGGTCAGAAAAGATAAGGAGATAAAAGATCTGTACTTGGAAAACTATAAGACACAGATGAAATAAATGAAAGGCAACACAAACAGATGAAAGATATGCCATGATCATGAATTGGAAGAATAGTGCTAAAATGACCATACTACGCAAGGCAATCCACAGAGTCAATGCAATCCCTATCAAAACAAAAGGGCATTTTTCACAGAACTAGAATAAATAATTTTAAAATTCCTATAGAAACCCAAAAGACCTCCAAATAGCCAAAACCATCTTGAGAAAGAACAGAGCTCAAAGAATAATGTTCCCTGGTTTCAGACCACACTACAAAACTATAGCAATCAAAATGGTATGCTAATGGCACAACACACAGAGATCAATGGAACAGAAGAGAGAGCACAGAAACCCACACACTGATGGTCAATTAATCTATGACAGAGGCAGGAATAAACAATGGAGAAAAGACAGTCTCTTCAATAAGTGCTTCTGGGAAAATTAGACAGCTACATGTAAAAGAATAAAATTAACACTCTCTAACACCACATACAAAAATAAACTCAAAATAGATTAAAGATCTAAATGTAAGAAACGACACTATAAAACTACTAAAACAAAATAGGCAGATTACTCTTTGACATAAATGGCAGCAATATTTCTTTTTTGATCTGTCTCCTAAAGCAAAGGAAGCAAAAGCAAAAACAAAAGGGACATAATTAAACTTGAAAGCTTCTGGACAGCAAATGAGACCATCAACAAACTAAAAAACAACCTTCTGAGTAGGAGAAAACATTTGCAAATAATATGATCAATAAGGGGTTAATATCCAACATATATAAACAGTTGATACAAGTCAACATCAAAAAGACAAATCCAATTAAAAATGGGCAGAAAAACTGAACATTTTTCCAAAGAAGACATACAGGTGGCCAATAAACACATTAAAAATACCCAACAGTGCTAATCATCAGGAAATGCAAATCAAAACCACAATGAAGTATCAGCTCACACTAGTCAGAAAGACTATCATTAAAAAAGAACACAAATAACAAATGTTGGCAAGGATGTAGAGATAAAGGAATCCTTGCTCACTGTTGGTGGAATGTAAATTGTATATTGGTGCAGCCACTGTGAAAAACAGTATGGAGGTTTTGCAAAAAATTAAAAAGAGAACTACCATATGACCTACCATAGGACCTAGCAATTCTGCTCCTCGGTAAATATCAAAAAAAAAAACACAAAAAACAAACCTCAAGAACACTCATTTGAAAAGATCCATGCACCCCAATGTTCAAGAGTGCATCATTTACAATTGCCAAGGTATGGAAGTGACCTAAGTGTCCATCAACAGATGAATGGATGAAGATGTGGGGTGTGTATATATATATCTATATATTTGTATATATACACACACACACAATGGAATTTACTCAGTCATAAAAAAGAATGAAAAATTTCCATCTGCAGCAAAATGAATAGACCTGAAAGGCATTATGCTTAGTAAAGTAAGTCAGAGGAAGATAAATTTTATATGATATCACTTATATGTGGAATCTAAAACATACAACGAACTAGTAAATAAAACAAAAAGCAACAGACTCACAGATTTAGAGAACAATCTAGTGGTTATCAGAGGGGAGAGAAAACAGGGGAAGGGTAGGGAGAAAAAGGTTATTATATAAAATCATTTGTGGGAAACTTTTTGTATGTGTGTGTGAATGTGCACATGTGTGTTACTTACAGTTTTATTTTATTACAGCAAAAGGATAGCGATTAACATCAGCCAAAGGAAAAAGCATATAGGGAAGAGTCCAGAAAACTAAATTCAGAGCTTCCAGTTGTCTTTTTCATAGAATCAAGACAGCATGATTCTCCTGGTAATGGTATGTGAAAAAAGCATGAACTGTTGCCAAACAGGAAACCCAACCAAGCCTTGGTGTCAAGAGCCTTAAATATCTTGCATGCATAGTTGCCTGCCCATCAGGGCTGATCTGACCACCTCAGCTTCCAATCCTGAGGAAATCAAGCTGCAGGACTGAAAGCCCACACCCTTCATTAAGTTGTGGGTGTGGCTCTGAGGCCCCAGGCAAAATTGCATAATTACTATCTGACTATCTAATTACATAATTACTATCACAAGGCCTTGGAGTAAACGAAGACATTCCTATCAGCATAACATTCCAAGGGTCTAGAGATTACCTCCTAGAAACTGAGGCAAAGAAGAGATATTTCTCTGCCTGAGGTTCGAATCTTTACTGCACAGGCTGTACCTGGCCTTTACCCAACGCTCTTTCAGAGCAAAATATATTTGTCTGGGAATCTACTTTCAGTATAGCATTTATAGGACATAACAACAGTAAAAAACAAGCCTATCTTATAAAGCCATTACATACATTTTCGTATTTTTATACCAACTTCTTTGATCTACCTCTATTTGTACTTCATAATAAACTTAGCTGATGGTTAGCTGAATCAGTTTTCCCTCAAACTACTCATTTGCCATCACTTTATGATATCTCTTGGCTCATTGTTGAACATTATGGATTGTTCCGGTGAACTGAACTGTGTCCCCCTCAAATTCATATTTTGAAGCCCTAACCCTCAATATGGTTGTATTTGGAGATAGATCCTTCAAGGAGGTAATTAAATTTAAATGAGGTAACAAGAGAGCCTTAAATGAATAGGACTGGTGTCGCTATAAAAAGAGGGACATGCACAGAGAAAATGCTGTGTGAGGACACAGTGAGAAGCCGGCTATCTATAAGCTGGGATGAGAGGTCTCACCAGAAACCAACCCTACTGGAAGCTTGATCTTTGACTCCTAGTCTACAGAACTATGAGGAAGAAAATTTCTATTGCTTAAGTCACCCAGTCTATGGTATTTTGTTATGGAAGGAAAACTTCTGAAAACTATAAAACATGACAGAATTTAAAGAATCTTTTATTAATTAAAAATAAACACTTTTAAAATTTGTATGGAAACACAAAACACACCAAATAGCCAAAATAACCTTGAGAAAGAAAACTAAAGCTGGAGGAATTAGGCTCCCCATACAAGCTCTACACAAACAAGATGAAAAGGCAATCCTCAGAATGGGAGAAAATATTTGCAAAGAAAGCAACAAACAAAGGATTAATCTTTAAAATATACAAATAGCTCATGGAGCTCAACATCAAAAAAATAATCATCTCAGTCAAAGAATGGGCAGAAGACCTAAATAGACATCCCTCCAAAGAAGACTTACAGATAACCAACAAACATATGAAAAGATGCTCAACATCATTAATTATAAGAGAAATGCAAATCAAAGCTACAATGAGGTATCACCTGACATGGATCAGAATGGCCATCATTAAAAAGTCTACAAACAATAAATGGTGTAGAGGGTGTGGAGAAAAGGGAACGCTCTTACACCACTGGTGGGAAGGCAAACGATACAGCTACTGTGGAGAACAGTATGGAGGTTCCTTAAAAAACTGAACACAGAACTACCCTATGACCCAACAATCCAACTAATGGGTATATACCCCAAGAAAATAATAATTCAAAAGGTCACATGTACCCCAATCACTGCAGCACTATTTACAATAGCCAAGCAATGGAAGTAAGCTAAGTGTCCATCCAACGACAGACGAATGGATAAAGACAATGTGGTACATAAACACAATGGACTATTACTCAGCCACCAAAGGAATGAAAAAGGGTCATTTGTAGAGACATAAATGGGCCTAGAGTCTATTATACACAGTGAAGTAAGTCAGAAAAAGAATAACAAATAGCATATATTAATGGATATATATTCCCTGGTGGCTCAGACAGTAAAGAATCTGCCTGCAATGTGGAAGACCTGGGTTCAGTCCCTGGGTGAGGAAGATCCCCTGGAGAAGGGAATGGCAACCCACTCCAGTATTCTTGACTGGAGAATCCCTTGGACAGAGGAGCCTGGTGGGCTATAGCCCATGGGGCCGCAGTCTGACACAGCTGAGCAACTAACATTTTCACATAGAATCTAGAAAAATGGTATAGATGAACCTATTTCTAAGACAGGAATAGAGACACAGACCTAGAGAAATGACATGTGGCTAGGGGAGGGAGGGTAGAGTAGGACAAATTGGGAGGCTGGGATTGACATATACATATCACCATATGTAAAGAGTGAGTGGGAAGCTGCTATAAAGCACAGAGAGCTCCACCTGGTGCTCTGTAAGGACCTGGGAGGGGTGAGTCAGGGAGTGGGAGGTTCAAGAGGAAAGGGAGAAATGTAAACATACAGCTGGTTTACTTCATTGTAAAGAAGAAACTAACACAACATTATAAAGGAATTGTATTCCAATAATTTTTAATATCTACAAAAAAAGTATGTGAGCCTATTATATTATTTTCAAAAGCATATAACATGTCTCTCTACTTCTTTGCAACCCTTGCACTATAAGAAAAAAATTTTTTTCTGAAAAACAGTTTGTTGATTCAAGCTTCTGACAAAGTATGACTGGAAACTGAGAACAGAGGAGGGAATTAATTATTACTCAGTTAATGAGAAAGTACTAATGAATGGCCAAGAGAACACATACAGAACATCTAAATAATGTACTAATAAACTCTTCTCTAAACTACATTAGGGTGTGCTTTAATCTACTACCTTTACTGTGTGTGTGTGTGTGTGTTTGTGTATAAAGTGGCTTCAGTCATGTTCAACTCTTTGTGACCCTGCCAGGCTCCTCTGTCCATGGGATTCTTCAGGCAGGAATACTGGAGTGGATTGCCATGCCCTCCTCCAGGGGATCTTCAAGACCCAGGGATTGAACCTGAGTCTCTTACATCTCCTGCATTGGCAAGCAGGTTCTTTACCACTATCTCCACCGTCATTCGCAAAGCTTATGCTGAAGATGATAGTTCCACTGTTGCCATGAAACCATCCTTCTTTTTGATCGTGGGTTAGGACAACTATATATAGAGTAGTAGTATCACATGCAAAAGATGTGCAGAAAAACGGCACATCTGTCCAGGTGCACAGACATATGCATACCACAATGGGTTCAATAGCCTTTTCCAAGGAATATTCCTGACCCAGGGACTGAACCTGGGTCTCCTGCATTGCAGGCAGATTCTTTATCATCTGAGCCCTGTTAGCCGGCCACACTTCACCACAATTTAGTTTTATGCCTCAAAATGCTTTAGAGTAAGAAGAATCAAGAGTAGTTTGTTTTAAAGTACCTATAACCAATTATCTTGAACTAAAGTAAAGCAAGCCTTGTCATTTGAATAGAAAAGTTTAATTCTGTATCTGGTGAAGAAAAAAACAAAAACAAAAAACCTGTTGTCACACTTGAAAGAGAAAAAGCAGCTTTACAAAGTTGTTACAAGAACATATAAAATCCAAACCACACTTATAAAGGGAGTCTCCTGGCCATCTCAAAAGGAAGAGCTTTGGGTGAGACGATCACAAATGTTACTCAGCTAATGCTGAGAGCTAACTGTTAGGTAGGCTGATAAAGAGTCTGGGGCCCTCAAGGAGGTAGGGGTCCAGGGCTCTCAAGATGGAGAAAGGGCAAAAAAAATTTTTTTTTTTTTCCTACACTGCTTTCCCTTAATCACATGAGATGTGTTTTTCTTAAACTCTAAGTTGTAGTGACAACAATCTTTAAGACTAACTTTCTTTAAGACCAGAGTGATAATTACACAACAAAACAACTCATCTTAAACTATGTAACAGAAAATTGGATTAAAGATTTACTAAGCATGGCCCTGCCCATCAGAACAGTTTCCCCCTCAAGTCAGTCTCTCCCACCCTGAAGCTTCCATAAGCCTCTTATCCTTCTCCATCAGATAGACTGAAAACCACAATCACACAAAACTAACCAATCTAATCACATGGTCCACAGCCTTGTCTAACTCAATGAAACTATGAGCCATGCCATGTAGGGCCACCCAAGACAGATGGGTCATGGTGGAGAGTTCTAATAAAATGTGGTCCACTGGAGAGGGGAATGGCAAAGCACTTCAGTATTCTTGCCTTGAGAACACCGTGAACAGTATGAAAAGGCAAAAAGACAGGACACTGAAAGATGAACTCCCCAGGTCAGTAGGTGCCCAATATGGTACTGAAGATCAGTGGAGAAATAACTCCAGAAAGAATGAAGAGACAGAGCCAAAGCAAAAATAACACCCTGTTGTGGATGTGACTGGTGATGGAAGCAAGCTCCAATGCTGTAAAGAGAAATACTGCATAGGAACCTGTAATGCTGGGTCCACAAATCAAGGCAAATTGCAAGTGCTCAAACAGGAGATCGTAAGAATGAACATTGACATTTTAGGAATCAGTGAACTAAAATGGACTGGAATGGGTGACTTTAGCTCAGTTCAGTTCAGTCGCTCAGTCGTGTCCGACTCTTTGCGACCCCATGAACTGCAGCACGCCAGGCCTCCCTGTCCATCACCAACTCCCGAGTTCACCCAAATTCACAATCATCGAGTCGGTGATGCCATCCAGCCATCTCATCCTCTGTTGTCCCCTTCGCCTCCTGCCCCCAATCCCTGATAGCATCAGAGCCTTTTCCAATGAGTCAACTCTTCGCATGAGGTAGCCAAAGTACAGGAGTTTCAGCTTTAGCATCATTCCTTCCAAAGAACACCCAGGACTGATCTCCTTTAGAATGGACTGGTTGGATCTCCTTGCAGTCCAAGGGACTCTCAAGAGTCTTCTCCAACACTACAGTTTAAAAGCATCAATTCAGCTGTGAAGCCGTCTGGACCTGGGCTTTTGTTTGCTGGAAGATTCTTGATTACAGTTTCAATTTCCGTGCTTGTGATGGGTCTGTTAAGATTTTCTATTTCTTTCTGGTCCAGTTTTGGGAAGTTGTACTTTTCTAAGAATTTGTCCATTTCTTCCAAGTTGTCCATTTTATTGGCATATAATTGTTGATAGTAGTCTCTTATGATCCTTTGTATTTCTGTGTTGTCTGTTGTGATCTCTCCATTTTCATTTCTAATTTTATTGATTTAATTTTTCTCCCTTTGTTTCTTGATGAGTCTGGCTAATGGTTTGTCAATTTTATTTATCCTTTCAAAGAACCAGCTTTTGGTTTTGTTGATTTTTGCTATGGTCTCTTTTGTTTCTTTTGCATTTATTTCTGCTCTAATTTTTAAGATTTCTTTCCTTCTACTAACCCTGGGATTCTTCATTTCTTCCTTTTCTAGTTGCTTTAGGTGTAGAGTTAGGTTATTTATTTGACTTTTTTCTTGTTTCTTGAGGTGTGCCTGTATTGCTATGAACTTTCCCCTTAGGACTGCTTTTACCATGTCCCACAGGTTTTGGGTTGTTGTGTTTTCATTTTCATTCGTTTCTATGCAAATTTTGATTTCTTTTTTGATTTCTTCTGTGATTTGTTGGTTATTCAGCAGCGTGTTGTTCAGCCTCCATATGTTGGAATTTTAAGAATCTTCCAGCAAACAAAAGCCCAGGTCCAGACGGCTTCACAGCTGAATTCTACCAAAAAATTTAGAGAACAGCTAACACTTATCCTGCTCAAACTCGTCCAAAAAATTGCAGAGGAAGGTGAACTTCCAAACTCATTCTATGAGGCCACCATCACCCTAATACCAAAACCTGACAAAGATCCCACAAAAAAAGAAAACTACAGGCCAATATCACTGATGAACATAGATGCAAAAATCCTTAACAAAATTCTAGCAATCAGAATCCAACAACACATTAAAAAGATCATACACCATAAAAAAGAAAGAAAACTATAAAACACTGGTGAAAGAAATCAAAGAGGACACTAATAGATGGAGAAATATACCGTGTTCATGGATCGGAAGAATCAATGTAGTGAAAATGAGTATACTACCCAAAGCAACCTATAAATTCAACGCAATCCCTATCAAGCTACCAACATTATTTTTCACAGAGCTAGAAAAAATAATTTCACAATTTGTATGGAAATACAAACAACTTCAAATAGCCACAGCCATCTTGAGAAAGAAGAATGGAACTGGAGGAATCAACCTGCCTGACTTCAGGCCCTACTACAAAGCCACAGTCATCAAGACAGTATGGTACTGGCACAAAGACAGAAATATAGATCAATGGAACAAAATAGAAAGCCCAGAAATAAATCCACACACTTATGGACACCTTATCTTTGACAAAGGAAGCAAGAATATACAATGGAGAAGAGACAATCTCTTTAACAAATGGTGCTGGGAAAACTGGTCAACCACTTGTAAAAGAATGAAACTAGAACACTTTCTAACACCATACACAAAAATAAACTCAAAATGGATAAAAATAAATAAATAAATAAAAGCATCAATTCTTCGGCGCTCAGCCTTCTTCACAGTCCAACTCTCACATCCATACATGACCACAGGAAAAACTGTAGCCTTGACTAGACGAACCTTTGTTGGCAAAGTAATGTCTCTGCTTTTTAATATGCTATCTAGGTTGGTCATAACTTTCCTTCCAAAGAGTAAGCGTCTTTTAATTTCCTGGCTGCAATCACCATCTGCAGTGATTTTGGAGCCCCAAAAAATAAAATCTGACACTGTTTCCACTGTTTCCCCATCTATCTCCCATGAAGTGATGGGACCAGATGCCATGATCTTCAGACGACCATTATATCTACTACTTTGGGCAAGAATCCCTTAGAATAAATGCAGTAGCCATCACAGTCAACAAAAGAGTCCGAAATGCAGTACTTGGATGCAATCTCAAAAACGGAATGATCTCTATTCATTTCCAAGGCAAACCATTCAATATCATGGTAATCCAAGCCTATGCCCCGACCAGTAATGCTGAAGAAGCTGAAGTAGAATGGTTCTATGAAGACCTACAAGACCTTTTAGAACTAACATCCAAAAAAGATGTCCTCTTCATTATAGGGGACTGGAATGCAAAAGTAGGAAGTCAAGAGACACCTGGAGTAACCAGCAAATTTGGCCTTGGAGTACAGAATGAAGAAGGGCAAAGGCTAATAGAGTTTTGCCAAGAGAACGCATTGGTCGTAGCAAACACCCTCTTCCAACAACACAAGAGAAGACTCTACACATGGACATCACCAGATAGTAAACACTGAAATCAGACTGATTATATTCTTTGCAGCCAAAGATGGAGAAACTCTATTCAGTCAGCAAAAACAAGACCAGAAGCTGACTGTGGCTCAGAACATGAACTTCTTATTGCCAAATTCAGACTTAAATTGAAGAAAGTAGGGAAAACCACTAGACCATTCAGGTATCACATGAATAAAATCCCTTACAATTATATAGTGGAAGTGAGAAATGGATTTAAGAGACTAGATCTGATAGACAGAGTACCTGAAGAACTATGGACGAAGGTTCATGACATTGTACAGGAGACAAGGATCAAGACTGCCCTCAAGAAAAAGAAATGCAAAAAAAAAAAAAAAAAAGGCTGTCTGAAGAGGTCATACAAATAGCCGTCAAATGAAGAGAAGTGAAAAGCAAAGGAGAAAAGGAAAGATATAGCCATCTGAATGCAGAGTTCCAAAGAATAGCAAGGAGAGATAAGAAAGCTTTCCTCAGTGATCAATGCAAAGAAATAGAGGAGAACAATAGAAAGGGAAATACTAGAGACCTCTTCAAGAAAATTAGAGATACCAAGGGAACATTTCATGCAAAGATGGGCTCAATAAAGGACAGAAATGCTATGGACTTAACAGAAGCAGAAGATATTAAAAGGTGGCAAGAATACACAGAACTATACAAAAAAGATCATCATGATCCAGATGATCACGATGGTGTGATCACTCACTTAGAGCCAGACATCCTAGAATGTGAAGTTAAGTGGGCCTTAGGAAGCATCACTACGAACAAAGCTAGTGGAGGTGATGGCATTCCCGCTGAGCTATCTCAAATCCTAAAAGATGATGCTGTGAAAGTGTTGCACTCAATATGCCAGCAAATTTGGAAAACACATCCGTGGCCACGAGACTGGAAAAGGTCAGTTTTCATTCCAATCCCAAAGAAAGGCAATACCAAAGAATGCTCAAACTACCACACAATTGCACGCATCTCATACACTAGTAAAGTAATGCTCAAAATTCTCCAAGCAGGCTTCAGCAATACGTGAACCGTGAACATCCAGATGTTCAAGCCTGTTTTAGAAAAGGCAGAGGAACCAGAGATCAAATTGCCAACATCCACTGGATCATCGAAAAAGGAAGAGTTCCAGAAAAACATCTATTTCTGCTTTATTGACTATGCCAAAGCCTTTGAAAGTGTGGATCACAGTAAACTGTGGAGAATTCTGAAAGAGATGGGAATACCAGACCACCTGACTTGCCTTTTGAAATCTGTATATAGGTCAGGAAGCAACAATTAGAACTGGACATGGAACAACAGACTGGTTCCAAATAGGGAAAGGAGTCTGTCAAGACTGTATATTGTCACCCTGCTTATTTAACTTATATGCAGAGTACATCATGAGAAACGCTGGGCTGGATGAAGCACAAGCTGGAATCAAGATTTCTGTGAGAAATATCAATAACCTCAGATATGCAGATGACACCACCCTTATGGCAGAAAGTGAAGAACTACAGATCCTCTTGATGAAAGTGAAAGAGGAGAGTGATAAAGTTGGCTTACAGCTCAACATTCTCATGGCATCTGGTCCTATCACTTCATGGCAAACAGATGGGGAAACAGTGGAAACAGTGGCAGACTTTATTTTGGGGGGCTCCAAAATCATTGCAGATGGTGACTGCAGCCAAGATATTAAAAGACACTTACTTCCTGGAAGGAAAGTTTTGACCAACCTGCTGCTAAGTTGTTTCAGTCGTGTCTGGCTCTGTGCAACCCCATGGACTGCAGCCTACCAGGCTCCTCTGCCCATGGGATTTTCCACGCATGACCAACCTAGACAGCATATTAAAAAGTAGAGACATTACTTTGCCAACAAATGTCTGTCTAGTCAAGGCTATGGTTTTTCCAGTAGTCATGTATGGATGCAAGAGTTGGACTATAAAGAAAGCTGAGCACTGAACTGTGCTTTTGAACTGTGGTGTTGGAGAAGACTCTTGAGAGTCCTTTGGACTGCAAGGAGATCCAACCAGTCCATCCTAAAGGAGATCAGTCCTGAATATTCACTGGAAGGACTGATGGCTGAAGCTGAAACTCCAATACTTTGGCCACCTGATGCAAAGAGCTGACTCTTTTGAAGAGACCCTGATGCTGGGAAAGCTTGAAGGCGGGAGGAGAAGGGGACGACAGAGGATGAGATGGTTGCATGGCATCACTGACTCAATGGACATGAGTTTGAGCGGACTCCAGGAGTTGGGTGATGGACAGGGAGGCCTGGCGTGCTGCAATCCCTAGGGTGGCAAAGAGTGGGACAGGACTGAGGGACTGAACTGAACTGAAACTATGTAACAATGTATCCTGCTGGAGGACTTGTTTCTCCTTCAGAAGAACCTTCTGACTAATCCTGTTATCTTAAAATGTATGTTGTGGGAGTGGGTCCTATTGTTAGTTCTAATCTTGTTAACTTAAGATGTATGCTATGGGAGTGGGTCTGTGAAAGTACATAAGGCCTTGATAAGACTAGTTAGTGGGCCACTCTCTGTCCCCCTTCTCATGTCTATGTCAGAAGCTTTCTCTGTCCCGTTTTGTACTTTAATAAACTGCTACATAAAAGCTCTTGAGTGATCAAGCCTGGTCCCTGGTCCTGACCTAAATCTTCTTCAGAAATCACAAATCTGACATCATTCACTGTAAGTAATCAGTGCTAGACAATAACAATACAGCAAGCTATTTCTCCAATATATATTTTTTAAAAAAAAATATGATTTCCTAACAATACCTTTAACGAATGAATAAAATCTTGCAATGTTTCTAAAACATTGAAATAACATAAGCCTGGCATGACTGACAGTAGCAGTTCTAAATTTAATGATTCTTATATGCATATTCAAATTTCTAGGCACCAAAAGCAACTGAAAACATGTTTGGGTAGAAATATGTTCAAAGGAACTCTGTAGGAAGAAAGGCAAGAAAATGGTTAGGGCTAACTATTTGTTATTTTATATTCTTTAGCAATTTTTTCTTAGATATGACAACAAAAGAACAGGAAACCAAAACAAAACTAGACAAATGGGACTATATTGAACATAAAAATGTTGTGCATCAAGACACAATAATCAACGTGCAAAAGCAACCTACTGGAATGGGAAAAAATACTTGCAGATCATACATCTGATTAGGTGTAATATATTAAAAATATAAAAATAACTCCTACAACTAAGCAAAAAAAAAAAATCTGATTAAAAAATAGGCAGAGGATCTGCACAGACGTTTTTGCAAAGAAGATATACAAATGGTGAACAAGCACAGGAAAAGATGCTCAACGTCATTAATCATCAGAAAATATAAATCAAAGCCACAGTGAGATATCACCTGACAACTGTTAGAATGACTACTATCAAAAAGACAAGTACTGATGAAGACATGGAGAAAAGGGAACCCTCCTGCACTGCGGATGGAAATGGTAAACTGGTGCAGTCACTGTGGAAAACACTATGGAGGTTCCTTAAAACATTAACAGTAGAACTACCATATGATCTAGCAAACCCACTGCTGGTATATATTTGAAGGAAATGAAATCACTACTTGAAGAGGTATCTATATTATCATGTTCACTGCGGTGTTATTCACAATAGCAAACATATTGTTGTTGCTCAGTCGTGTCCAACTCTTTGCAACCCCATGGATTGCAGTACGCAATCCTTACCTATCCTGTCTCCCAGTTTGCTCAAACTCATGTCCATCAAGTCGGTGATGCCATCCAACCAGTTCATCCTCTCTTGTCCCCTTCTCCTCCTACCCTCAATCTTTCCCAACATCAGGATCTTTTCCAATGAGTTGGCTCATTGCATCAGGTAGCTAAAGTACTGGAGCTTCAGCTTCAGCATCAGTCTCCCAATAAATATGGAAACAACCTAAGAGTCCATTAGCAAATGAATGAAAAAGGATGTGATAGACACACACACACACACATTACTTATGAAGAAAGAAGAAAACTGTGCCATTTGTAACAACTTGGATGGACTTTGAGGGCATCATGCTAAGTGAAATAAGTCACATGAAGACAAATATCACTTATATGTGAAAGCTAAAACAGTCAAAGCAATATAAACACAGTAGATTGGAGCAGTTACCAGGGCTTGGAGGGGTTAGGTCAAAGGGGACAGTCTTCTAGCTAGAAGGTGAATAAGTTCTGGGGATCTAACATATAGAATGGTGATTACCATTAACAATAAGACATTACACAGTTGAAAGCTGCTAACAGAATAAATCTCATGTACTCAAAAAATCAACAGTAATTATGTTTTGTTACTGGATTGTATGAGATCATATATTTTAGATATCAATCCCTTACAGATACATGATTTGCAAATACTTCCTCCTACCTTGTAGGTTGCCTTTTCATTTTGCTGATTGTTCCTGTTGTTGTGCAGAAGCTTTTTGGTTTTTATAAAGTCCTATGTAGTAATTTTTGCTTTTTTTTGCCATATCTGAAAAATTGCTATCAACACCAATGTGTTTCACAAAAACTCTCTGTTTTCATCTAGGAGCTTTATGGTTTCAGGTCTTATGTATAAGTCTCTAACCTATTTAAGTTAATTTCCTTAAGTGATGTAAGATAGGGGTCCAATTTTATTCTTTTAAGTATCCAATTCTTCCAACACCATTTACTGAAGACATGTGATATCCCTCATTGAATATTCTCACCTTCCTTGCTAAATACTGGTTGGCTATATATGAGGGGGTTATTGCCACGTGCTCGATTCTGTTCCATTGGTCCACATGTCTATATTTATGTCACTATCAGCCTGTTAGAGTGCCACACTCAATATGCCAGCAAATTTGGAAAACTCAGCAGTGGCCAAAGGACTGGAAAATGTCAGTTTTCATTCCAATCCTAAAGAAAGGCAATGCCAAAGAATGTTCAAACAACTGCACAATTGCACTCATTTCATGTGCCAGCAAAGAAATGCTCAAAATTATCCAAGCTAGGCTTCAAGAGTACCTGAACTGAGAACATCCAGATTTTCGAGCTGGTTTTAGAAAAGGCAGAGATCAAATTGCCAAGATCAAATTGATCATGGAAAAAGCATGAGGATTCCATAAAAACATCTACTTCTGCTTTATTGACTATGCTAAAGCCTTTGACTGTGTGGATCACAATAAACTGTGGAAAATTCTTAAAAGAGATGGGAATTAGGCACCTTACCTGCTGTTTAAGAAACCTGATTGCAGATCGAGAAAAAATGGTTAGAACCAGACATAGAACAATGGACTGTTTTCAAATTGGGAAAGGAGTACGTCAAGGCTGTGTATTGTCACCCTGCAGAGTACATCATGAGAAATGCCAGGTTGGATGAAGCACAAGCAAGACTCAAGATTGCTGGGAGAAATATCAATAACCTCAGATAAGCAGATGACACCACCCTTATGGCAAAGTGAAGAGGAACTAAAGAGCCTCTTGATGAAAGTGAAAGAACAGTGAAAAGGCTGGCTTAAAACTCAAGATTCAAAAAACTAATATGGCATCCAGTACCATCAGTTCAGTTGAGTTCAGTTGCTCAGTCGTGTCCGACTCTTTGTGACCTCATGAATCGCAGCACGCTAGGCTTCCCTGTCCAACACCAACTCCCAGAGTTCACTCAAACTCATGTCCATCGAGTCGGTGATGCCATCCAGCCATCTCATTCTCTGCCGTCCCCTTCTCCTCCTGCCCCCAATTCCTCCTAGCATCAGGATCAAGTGGCCAAAGTATTGGAGTTTCAGCTTCACCATCAGTCCTTCCAATGAACACCCAGGACTGATCTCCTTTAGGATGGACTGGTTGGATCTCCTTGCAGTCCAAGGGATTCTCAAGAGTCTTCTCCAGTTCAAAAGCATCAATTCTTCGGCGCTCAGCTTTCTTCACAGTCCAACTCTCACATCCATACATGACCACTGGAAAAACCATAGCCTTCATGGCAAATTGATAGGGAAACAATGGAAACAGTAGATACTTTATTTTCCTGGGCTCCAAAATCACTGCAGATGGTAACTGCAGCCATGAAATTAAAAGAATTAAAAAAATTCTTCCTTGGAAGAAATGCTATGACAAGCCTAGACAGCATATTAAAAAGTAAAGACATTACTTTGCCTGCAAAGGTCCATCTAGTCAAAGTTATGGTTTTTCCAGTAGTCATGTATGGATGTAAGAATTGGACTATAAAGAAAGCTGAGAGCCAAAGAACTGATGCTGTTGAATTGGTGTTAAGAGTCTTGACAGTTCCCTAGACTACAAGGAAATCAAACCAGTCAATCATAAAAGAAATCAGTCCTGAATATTCTTTGGAAGGACTGATGCTGAAGCTGAAGCTCCAATACTTTGGCCACCTGATGCAAAGAACTGACTCACTGGAAAAGACCCTGATGCTGGGAAAGACTGAAGGTAGGAGAAGGGGTTGACAGAGGATGAGATGGCCAGATGGCACCACTGACTCAATGGACATAAGTTTGAGCAAGGTCCAGGAGTTGGTGATGGACAGGGAATCCTGGCGAGGTGCAGTTCATGGGGTCACAATGAGTCAGACACCACTAAGCCACTGAACTGAAATGATAGATTTTGGTATGGTCCATTTTCATTTTTGTTTGCTTCAAGATATTTTTCAATTTTCTTTTTGATTTCTCCTTCTTTAGCTGTTTTCTTTAAATGTCCTTTTGATCTACTGGTTGTTCAGGACTGTGTTGTTTAATTTTCACACATTTGTGAATTTTTCAATTTCCTTCTGTTAACGATTTCTAGTATTGTACCACTATGGTCAAAAAGAATATTTGTATGGTTTTAATTTTCTTAAATCTGTTAAGACTAACTTTATGGTCTAGCCTATGGTGTATCCTGGAGAACATTCTGTGTGTGCTTGAGAAGAATATATCTTTTAGGTCCATTTGGTTTAAAGCTTGGTTGAAGTCTAGTTTCCTTGTTGATAATCTAGATGATTACCCATTGTTGAAGGTGGGTAATGATGTTCCTGAAAATTATTTTATTGTTGTCTGTTTCTCTTTCCAGACGTTTGAGGATTTAATACATTTCGGTGCTCCAAAGTTGTGTATACATATATTTATGACTGTTATATCTTCTCAATGAATTGAACCCTTTATCATTATATAATGACCTTTGCTGTCTCTAATGACCATTTTTGGCTTAACATCTGTTTTGTCTGACATCAGTATAGGTACCCCTGTACTCTTTTGGCTTTCACTTGCATGAAGTATCTTTTTCATCTCTTCACTCTGAGCCCATGTGTGTGTCCTCAAAGCTGAAGTGAGTCTCTGGTAAGTACCATATATTACTTTTTGTTTGTTTGTCTTTTAAGTCCATCCAGCCACTCTATGCCATTTGACTGGAGAATTCAATCCATTTATATTTAGCAAAATTATTGATAGATAAGATATTACAAATTCCATCTTACAGTTTTCTGGCTGTTTTTAGTTTCTTTGTTCTCTCATTGTCTTCCTTAGTAAACTAATGGTTTTCTGTGGTTGTGCATCTTTTGTGTATCTAGGTTTTTGCTTTGCTTTGTGGTTTCCAGGCTTACATAAAACACCTTATTGATGTAACAATCTATTTTATGCTGATGACAAATTTAATCACATACAAAAACTACTCTTTTACTCCCCTCTACCTTTAATGTATTTTGATGTATGGTTTACCTCTTTTTATATTTTATATTCATTAACAAATTATTATAGCTACAGTTAATTTTAATACACTTGTTCTTTAATCTTATACCATCATTTTAGAGTACTAGAGTATTCTTAATTTGATTATATACTTACCTTTACCAGTGTGTTGTATTTATATTTTTATACATTTTCATGTTATTTCATGTTATCATGTTAGTTGTATGTGTATTTTAATGCATTTTCATTTTATTAATTAGCACCCTCTTATTTCAGCTACAAGAACTCCTTTCAACACTTCTTTTATGGCAGAACTAGTGGTGATGAACTCCTTCAGCCTTTGTGTCTGAGAAATCTTTCTCTCTCCTTCATTTGTGAATCATGGACTAAAGAAGGAAGGTTTCTCCTGGCACTAAGCTGTGCTGCCACATGGTGAGGGGACACAGGTGAAGTCAAACTGCTTTTTTCAGCCTCTTCAGTATGTCCAAACATGTGTTGATATTGTTTTTGCTCCAATGGAATGCTAAATCGTCTCCTCTGGAAACCTAGACTTCCACAGAAGCTCCCTCATCTGTGGGAACAGTCTAGATCAGTGTTCCCTGGGTGCTCCCAGACTGCAGTCAAGAGGGGCTAAAACTGGTTCACAGATCACTTGAGAGCCACAGCCAGGACCAAAGTCTGCCTGCCTATTGCCTAATGCACAGTGGGCAAGGCTCCTTCTGGGTCCCTTAATGTATGGTGATGGATCCCACAGCTGCCACAAAGACACTTTCATTTGTGGGTGGATACAGGATATTTGGTGCATAGAGAGGGAAGACAAGAATGAGGGATGTGTTATGCTCATGACTAAAAAAGTGTTTTTAACCGTGTGAAATATTTTTGATTGAAATTTTAAAAACAAAAGGAAAAAAAAGTCACCCAACTAAGCCTAACTACTTTCTGTCCCCAGTGAGAAAGATAAGTGTTGGTACAGAGAATTAATGCATTTTATTGTGTTCACTTCAGTGACCAAACATCTCCTATCCTCCCCTACTTGGGCCACTGCCCTACCTTGCTGGCCTTCACACCAAAATTCTTTAGGGCAGACCTTAGTACTGACGCCTACATGCTGATGCACGCACACCTTTGTCTGTGGTAATACAGCCTCTGGCCCCCTTTCCCATCAAATTGTTCTTTGGAAGTTCTTTTATTGAGATTAGTATAATCTGTCTCAACCCTTGTGCAGTGTTTCACCTAAGAACTCTTTCTCCTAGCCTGGATTCTATAACACTTCTTTCTACCTTTCTAACTACTCTGTCTCTAACAGTTCCCTAAAACTAGATGTTACCTATGGTCCTGCCTGCCCTGACATCCCCTTCCATTCTCTGTTCAATCTCCTTTAATCATTCCATCCACATTTGTGTGTGTCCCAGTTATTGTCAACTTGTCACCCCAGTATGGTTGTTCCCAGACTCAACCTCTCTCCCAAACCCCAATAAATGAATTTCCAGCCATCTTTAGTCTCTATATGATCTGTCTAACTGTCATGGCTTTTTTAAACAAATAGATCCACCCCTATATCATGCACCTGCAACATATAAAAGCAGTTTTGTAAGATTCACATTATTCACTGCCATAGATCACTTATTTTCATCTGTTTTGAGTTCTGTGATGTTTTTTAATCATTATGCATCTTTCCATTGATGGCACTTCTTCACTTCTTGGCTTGAAGCTCAACAAAGATGCTCTGGCTGAGTCTACTGATTGTCTCCCTCAAAACAAATCAAGGTCTTCTGCTGGCCAAGCTGTCTTTGGCTACTGCTAATAATCTTGCCAAGTGTGAGAACCTCTAAATTGATAACACATTTCACTGCTGACTGGCCCTTGAGCAATCAAGACTAAAACCCATCTACACCTTCCTCCAGACACCTGCCTGATCTCTCGTGTTTCTTTTGGGTATCAATGGCTTCGTTACCCACACTGACTCCAAATCTAAATAGTCTCAGTCACAGTTGATTCCTCACTAGTCCCTCCTCTTTTTATTATAGTAAAAACATAAGACAATTTACCACCTTAACCATTTTTCAGTTCAGTCCAGTCGCTCAGTTGTGTCTGACTCTTTGTGACCCTATGAACCGCTGTCTAGGTTGATCATAACTTTCCTTGCAAGGAGTAAGCGTCTTTTAATTTCATGGCTGCAATCATTATCTACAGTGATTTTAGAGCCCCCAAAAATAAAGTCTGCCACTGTTTCCAGTTTCCCCATCTATTTCCCATGAAGTGATGGGACCGCATGCCATAATCTTTGTTTTCTGAAAGTTGAGCTTTAAGCCAACTTTTATCAAGAGGCTCTTTAGTTCTTCTTCCCTTTCTGCCATAAGAGTGGTGTCATCTGCATATTGAGGTTATTGATATTTCTCCTGGCAATCTTGATTCCAGCTTGTGCTTCATCCAGTCCAGCATTTCTCATGATGTACCCTGCATATAAGTTAAATAAGCAGGGTGACAATATACAGCCTTGACGTACTCCTTTTCCTATTTGGAACCAGTCTGTTGTTCCATGTCCAGTTCTAACTGTTGCTTCCTGTCCTGCATACAGGTTTCTCAAGAGGCAGGTCAGGTGGTCTGGTATTCCCATCTCTTTCAGAATTTTCCACAGTTTGTTGTGATCCATACAGTCAAAGGCTTTGGCATAGTCAATAAAGCAGAAATAGATGGTTTTCTGGAACTCTCTTGCTTTTTTGATGATCCACCAGATGTTGGCAATTTGATCTCTGGTTCCTCTGCCTTTTCTAAAACCAGCTTGAACATCTGGAAGATCATGGTTCATGTACTGTTGAAGCCTGGCTTGGAGGATTTTGAGCATTACTTTACTAGCGTGTGAGGAGGACAACTGTGTGGTAGTTTGAGCATTCTTTGGCATTGCCTTTCTTTGGGATTGAATGAAAACTGACCTTTTCCAGTCTTATGGCCATTGCTGAGTTTTCCAAATTTGCTAGCATATTGAGTGCAGCACTTTCACAGCATCATCTTTTAGAATTTGAAATAGCTCAACTGGAATTCCATCACCACCACTAGCTTTATTCGTAGTGATGCTTCCTAAGGCCAACTTGACTTCACATTCCAGGATGTCTGGCTCTAGGTGAATGATCACACCATCATGATTATCTGGGTCGTGAAGATCTTTTTTGTACAGTTCTTCTCTGAATTCTTGCCACCTCTTCTTAATATCTTCTGCTTCTGTTAGGCCCATACCATTTCTGTCCTTTATTGAGCGCATCTTTGCATGCAATGTTGCCTTGGTATCTCTAATTTTCTTGAAGAGATCTCTAGTCTTTCCCATTCTATTGCTTTCCGCAATTTCTTTTCATTGATCACTGAGGAAGGCTTTCTTATTTCTCCCTGCTATTCTTTGGAACTCTGCATTCAAATGGCTATATCTTTCCTTTTCCCCTTTGCTTTTCGCTTCTCTTCTTTTCACACCTATTTGTAAGGCCTCCTCAGACAGCCATTTTGCTTTTTTGCATTTCTTTTTCTTGGGGATCCCTGTCTCCTGTACAATGTCACAAACCTCCATCCATAGTTCATCAGGCACTCTATCTATCAGATCTAGTCCCTTAAATCTAGTTCTCACTTCCATTTTATAATCATAAGGGATTTGATTTAGGTCATACCTGAATGGTCTAGTGGTTTTCCCCACTTTCTTCAATTTAAGTCTGAATTTGCCAATAAGGAGTTCATGATTTGAGCCACAGTCAGCTTCTGGTCTTGTTTTTGCTCACTGTATAGTCATACTTACCCACTTTTAAGTATGCATATAGTTCAGCAGTGTTATGTATGCTCACACTGTAAAGTCTAAAACTGTGTACCCAGTAAACAACTCTTCTCTTCCTCCATCCCCTCCTCTCTATAACCTGTAAAATAAATTGCTTCTCAAATCCTGGGAATCCTAAATAGTAACTCTGGAAAGTCATAAGATTTACTGATACAAGGGACCTGACCACAACTTCCGTATGAAAGAGTAATCTCTAAAATGTTCACATTCAATGGGTATCTGGCTATCGTTTGCAGACATGAGCAGAGAGCAAAGCAGCCACATCACCCTTGAGCACTCACTACAAGCTTCTTTATGTTGCACTAAAATCTTTCTCCTTAATTTTTAACACTGATTCTACTTATACTCACCACAGAACAAGGTTAAGCTCTTTCTCTCATGAAATTCCCTCAAACTTTTACAGAGAACATTATATTCTCCAGAATTTTACAAATTCTTTTGACTACTCCTTATAAAACATAGTTTCAGGTCTTCAACATCATCCTGGCTCTGAATTCAGTGCTTCAGTTCATCACTCTCTCTTAAAACATGTAATTGAAAATGAGCTCAATTTCATAGATATAATCTGACCTGGGTGGAAGAGAATGAGATAATCACCTTACATCTTTATAGATATAATTACATTTCTGATTGCTATTGAATCCACGATCAACAAAAACCCTAATATCTTTGGACTGGTTTGGCCAATATAAGCCTAATACTTGTCACAAGGGCTTCCCTGGTGGCTCAGATTGTAAAGAGTCTGCCTGCAAACTCTGTACCATGAAATCTACAAACCCAGAGACCCATGTTCGATCCCTGGTCAGGAAGTTCCCCTGGAGAAGGAAATGGCAACCGACTCTAGTATTCTTGCCTGTAGAATCCCACGGACGGAGGAGCTTTGCTGACTACAGTTCATGGGGTCACGAAGAGTTGGACACAACTGAGCAACTGAGCAACTTCACTTCCTTCCTTCCTTCCTTCCTTGTCATAAAGCTGAGATAAGAGATTCTTCCTTTTCACTAAATGAATTGTTATTCAGATTTCTGTATCTCAGTAAGGTATAGTAGAATTGAGCAGCTACTGCACATTGGCAATACATATGCACCCACTGAAATGTACCTACAAAGCTTTACCTAAAATGTAATGCTGAAAGGCAGAACATTTCAGTCTAGTCTGTTTCCTGTACTTATATCCAGGGTCAGTTCCAAGATCCACAACCTTCTCTCTATCTTCACTACCCTAATTCTGTTACCAACCTTACTTACTCTTTCCAGTCATCCCACCCATATGTTAACAGAATATTCTGTTTATGGCACAGAGCTTTTATTGTGGTATTAGTGATTTGCCTCTACTAGTTTCCTCTGCCACTGAGTAAAGCCAACCAGTAATCACACTGCCATTTGATGATCAGTTCCTTCTCTCTAAAAGAGCATGATTCCCAGCAGTATTAACTATGCTATAGCCATGCAATATACATTAAACATATATATTATACATATATAATGTACACAAGCATTCTTCCTTATATATAAGAAATCTCTTCACTCTGTAGAGCAACTGAATTTTCCTGTTTTATTCCCTCCTACAAATAAAATTAGTTTGTCAGAAATGAGAGATACTCACCAGGATTTATCACACCAGGTCTAAAAGGCTCAAGTCGCTCATCTCAAATTAAGCTGATGAAGTCAACAATACAAGCCCAAAGTTCTTTTTGTTTTGCACCCTCTGATAAGAAACAAAGTAGTCTTCATACCTGATTTCTACACAACAAGAACCTTTTTGATCAAAATTAAATACCAAGAGGGGTTCATATAATTCCTCTATACTCCATCTAGAGCAGAATCCTATCTGAAAAGTGAGGTTAAGTGACTGGATAACAACAGTATTTTAAGTCCACAAACAGCTTACCTCTGAGAAAGTGTTCTGGGGAAAATAAAGATATCTCTAGTCTTCATTTTCTTAATTAATACAATTAAAGTGTTAGACTAGATAACTGCTAAGTTCCCAACTAGGGCTAGCACTCCATGAGTCTTTCATTCTGAATACTATTAGTTTCTGCTGCTGCTGCTAAGTCACTTCAGTCATGTCTGACTCTGTGCGACCCCACAGATGGCAGCCCATCAGGCTCCACCGTCCCTGGGATTCTCCAGGCAAGAACACTGGAGCAGGTTGCCATTTCCTTCTCCAATGCATGAAACTGAAAAGTGAAAGTGAAGTCGCTCAGTCGTGTCTGACTCCTAGCGACCCCATGGACTGCAGCCTACCAGGCTCCTCCGCCCATGGGATTTTCCAGGCAAGAGTACCAGAGTGGGGTGCCATTGCCTTCTCCAACTATTAGTTTCTAGGGGTGAAAAAACCCATATATGTATCTCCAGCAGTCCCCATTAACACACAATTTGGTGAAACCTGAGAACAGCTAACTCATGTCAGCTAGAAAAACTGTCAACAAAGCAAAACAGACTGCATATAGTTAACTAGGACATAAATGAGGACTATAATGAATTTAAGAATATAAAAATGATTAATTCTTTTAAGAGCTGTCATTTAAGTCAGCAAACAATCAAGCAGCGGTGCACATCAAATGCTTTCATTATCTTCCAAAGGAAGAATTTTCTTTAGTAGTACATTAACATAGCAATAGACTTTCAATAAACAGCATCTACTCTTTATTATGAATATCACAAAGTCAAGGCTGGTGACACCATTATTAGAACCACTCTCTCAAGTTTCTTTCAAGAGGGCTGTTTCCAAAATCATGAGTTTATTTTGACAGATGTTTACCCCAAGTAGTGATTCCTAGCCTAAATTATAGGAATGCAAAAATGACTAATGGAAACTGACAGCAGAAGAAAATGTCATGGGATGAGCTCTCACAGAGAATAGAGCATAATCTGGATATACTAAAATTGGGTGTGAGTTGACTATTACTGGCCAATAAACTCCTTGGAATCAGGGGTTAAATCACACTGAACCTGTTATCATCCACAGCAGTTCAGGCAATACCAGGCACACAGACGGTAGTTTTGAAAGAACTGACTACTGGGTCTAAGCTCAGCAGCCAAGAGATAACTAGAAGAATTGGGACCAGAGAACACAGATTTATGAAGAAATAAAAGAGCATGAGGGCAGGAAATGCTCAGCATCGGTAGTTTATGGTCCCCAGAAAGGTTGATACCTTGGAGCTCCAAATGGGAACAAGGTTCAAAATGACCTAGAGTTGTGTGACAAATGGGTTTATGGAAGGAAGACAGTAGTCACAAGGAGGTAGGAAGAGGGAGTCTCAGTAGAGACAACAGTACAGATTTTGAAGTTGCTGGCAGCAAGAGAAACAAAGTGCAGAGGGAAGGAACAACGGAGGCCTGAAGGCGTAGAGAGAAAATAGGCTGCAGAGAGAGTGCTGCAGACTGACAGCGAGCCAGTGCAGAACTGAGGATGGTGACAGTGAGAGAGGAACAGTCTGGAAGTCTACCCTCCTACCCACCTTCCTGGTGAGTCACTCTCTTTAAGGGGGAGTACCACTTAAAGAAGTTTGCCCCCAACAAACAGGTAGGGAAAAAGCAAAGTTTCATTTAAAATAACGGGAGAGAGGGCACACATGAAAACAGCTTGGTCATCGCACAAGCACAGTGGGAAGGCTAAAGTAGGGCAGTATGGGGTTCATGGACAGGCC
Source organism: Bos mutus (assembly GCF_027580195.1). Lineage (NCBI taxonomy): Eukaryota > Metazoa > Chordata > Mammalia > Artiodactyla > Bovidae > Bos > Bos mutus. The sequence goes on from NC_091633.1 coordinate 71,919,120, forward strand.
TAGGATATACAAACAGATAATAGGGTTAAGTGCAAGGAGAATGAGAAATAAACTGAAAGCATGTCAGAGACAGGAGAAAGGGACTTCTTCACAGGTAGCTTTATTACAGAGGAATGCCAGGTTCCTCAGAGTTTCAGCTGGTTTGAAAATGAGAGTAAATATTTCCCCAAAGGTCAGTTAGAATCTATATTAACCAGCTTCTCAGATTTTTAGTGTGGTGAGTGTTGAGATGTTGGAATGACTAAGAATCTGGAATTTATTGCTTCCCTTAAATTTGTTAGAAATTCTCACAATTCAACCACTGGTAACTTTTGTTTATCAACAAAGAAGGCTGAATAAAATTTGTATTTCAAATTAAAATCTAACTTCCAAAAGCATCTTTTACTGAGATTATTAAAATGCACCTGAAGTTGTAAGTTCAGTTTTTATCTCCTCTATATTTTCAGTCCAGCAAAAATGCTCAAAGTCTTAATGATTTGGGGAATGAATTAAATATAGACATCACTCAAAACACATCAGAAGAGTCCACAAACCAGCATTCTCCAAACAAGTCCACACTCTTAGGAGATGTGAAAGTTTTCATTTTTAGGTATACAGCAAAAATAATTTCATACAGCTTTTTAGCTAAGAAAACCACCACTCAAGAACATAACAAAGGTTGATTACAGTCCAGAACACCAGGCTTCAATATGCAGGTCATTTTGCCTGGCTGGTCTGGTGACCCTTGATTGTTCATGGTTTGAGGCTGTTCACAACCCTAGAAAATAGCATGGGCCAGGGCGTGGGGCTGGGACTGAAACCAAGGGAGGGGGGCACCAGGCTGGGCAGAGCAGACTCTCCTGCACTGCTCAGACCTCCTACCTTCTCCACCTGGTTTCCCACATTTTTCACTTTTTCTAAAGATGCTGATACTAAGAAAAACAAGCACCATTCACAGAGATTCCCATAGAATATCTTCACTCTTCTATTATACCTGCACAATTTAACTATAATGAATACAACAGAGCTCATTCCCAATCTCCAAGAGAAAGGAATGATGCAGATCTTGTGCCCAGAGCCCTGGTGAATTTTCAGAGGATAAGGATGCTCCAGTCTCAACACACAGTTATACCTTAGATCAGAAAGTACGCTGAGGTCATGTAACTTTCTTCACTTTCCCACCCTCTCTCTCAACCTTCTTTCTCCCCTCTCCTTCTTTCCATGTATGTATGGACTTCTATATGCATTAACTTGTCTATTGCTCTTTATTTCTTCCTTTCTTTCTTTCTTGCTTGTATGTCTCAGACCCTACTTAAAAGCCTAGGAGAGGGGAAAAAAGTTAAGATTTTAACTTCCATCTATTACCATTGTTATGGAAATACCTTCACTCTCCTAGATCTATTCACATGTTCTAATTTGAACTTGAAAGCAATTTAGGTGTCTGGGTAGGCCTCTGGACACATAAGTACTTGAATTGTAAAAATAAACGAGGAAGGGATTGAAAAACAATAAGGCAGAAAAAGAGAACTCTAGGTATTTTCCTGTGTTGACTCTTTACCTTCTGTTTGCTTAAGATAAAAACAACATTCAGATATTTTCATTATGAAGAACTACTTCAGTATTATACTGGATTATTTATTGTAGAAAGAGCATCCCAGGTGGCTCAGTGGGTAAAGAATTCTGCCTGCAATGCAGGAGACATGGATTTGATCTCTGGGTTGGAAAGATCCCCTGGAGGAAGGCATGGCAACCCATTCCAGTATTCTTTCCTGGAGAATCCCATGGACAGAGGAGCCTGTGGGTTGCAAAGAGTTGGCCATGACTGAAGTGACTGAGTACACACACACATTTATTTTAGAAAGTTTCCTGCAGCTAGTTATCAATACACCAAAGTTATGGAAACAACTTGACTATATGAAATTGGTCACTGCAATTTTATTTCTTTATAAGTATAAGAAATATGTAGATGAAATAATATGACTGAATTGCTCCAAAATAATACAAGAATTCAAAAATTCATCAAGCTGTAGATGTCTAATTTGCATACTTTACATGTTTACTAGTCTGCACTAAAAAGTTTACAGAAAAAATTATAACATAGGAAAGAGAAGTCAAGAAGGGTGTAGTTAAAATAAAATTATTCATGAATTGACAACTCTCAGTGTTGGGTAGTGAGTACTATTCCATTTTTTCATGGTTGCAACTTTTCATAATAAAAGATGCTGTAAAATGTTACTTAGAAATGAGCAATTTTAAGATTCAGATGCATGGTATGAGATGCAGTACATCTTTTAAAATAAGACTGATTATAGTGTGTAAATATGGTAAATCAAATTTTATTTGTAATTTTGCTGAAAGTGATAATTTTTTCATAAAAAATTCTTGGCATAATTATGTAGAAAGAGTCTGTATACTAAGATGTAGAGGTGTTGTAATTCTAGTAGAAAATTGTTGACATTCTGTCATAAACTACAATAAATTTAAAACTGTAAAGAAGAGAAAGAAATAATAAAATATTATTGTATTCTAAAACACAGTAAGTGAGTTTGTTCTGATGTGAGTAAAACTAAGAGTTCTACCACAGCATGAGAACTATGTATGGAAATTTTTTGCATTAATCCTACTTTATCCCTTCTCTTTCTATCTCTTAAAACTCAGTAACATTGATCAAGTACGAAGGACAACTAGCAGTCCAAGAAAGATATTAACTAGAGATTGCTTTATGTAGAAAAAACTATCCAAAAAAACCGCACAAAGCCTCTTTGGCTTTTGTAATATAAATCACTTAGAACAGGTGCATTATGTCTAGCAATTAACAGGTCTAATGGATTTCTATTTAGCTGAAGAACAGAATTGGCTGCACTGGAGAACACATCAATAAATACAAATTTGTGTTTGGTTTTCTTAAAATACCTCATCCCCTCAAAAGAACTATATGAATATTGCTACATGTTATAATGTATTGCCCAACTTACAGAAATTACATTCTAAAAGTTTACCTGTAATTAAGCATTCTGGGACTCAGATCACATTTTCCCACTGAAACAATTTTACAAAGGGTAGTTAAGCCAATCAGGCCACCCCAGAGAAATCTATAAATTTCAAAATTACTGGACCTGGTATGGTTTATTGCAGCACTTTTTTTCCCCCAACTAACCCCTTTGTACTACTATTACTTTGATAAACGCAATAGGGATTCTAGGAATAAAGCTCCTGTCAGATACTCTGCCTTGCATGAATCTATGTTCCTTAGTTATCAGAGTAGGCAGAGTGGAGGAGAGTTTAGATGAGGGGCTTTTGCATTTGAAGGGTACAGGAAGTTGGGGCCCTACAATTTACTAAGGGGCAGCAGTCTTGGAATGTTCTTTAGTAACTTGCTTCTACTGGGTCTCACAGATACAGGGTGGAGATGTGGACTGTATCTTTCACCAAGTTTATCATCTAGAAAATGTTGTTTTTTTAATTAGAAACTTTTTAATAATCATTTTTAATATGAGTTTTTTAAATGTTTATAAACTCAGAGCTAAATAAATTATAGGTTACTCCTGTGTACTTTAGCTACACCCAAAGCTGTGACAATAATCTGCTCCGTGACTGGACAACCACAGGCCTCTGCCCACTATAAGGAGAGGATGCCACCAGGAGGTCCTGAAAACCAGCATTTAATCTAAGCAGAGGGCTGCCTCTAGTTGAAGTCAACATTTCTCCTCTACTCACAGTCAACTAGATTTCATTGCTTTGAAAATGTTTAAGCCAAAATCATTGCAAATGGTGATTGCGGCCATGAAATTAAAAGACGCTTACTCCTTGGAAGGAAAGTTATGACCAACCTAGATAGCATATTCAAAAGCAGAGACATTACTTTGCCAACAAAGGTCCGTCTAGTCAAGGCTATGGTTTTTCCAATAGTCATGTATGGATGTGAGAGTTGGACTGTGAAGAAAGCTGAATGCCGAAGAATTGATGCTTTTGAACTGTGGTGTTGGAGAAGACTCTTGAAAGTCCCTTGGACTGCAAGGAGATCCAACCAGTCCATTCTGAAGGAGATCAGCCCGGGGATTTCTTTGGAAGGAATGATGCTAAAGCTGAAACTCTAGTACTTTGGCCGCCTCATGCGAAGAGTTGACTCATTGGAAAAGACTCTGATGTTAGGAGGGATTGGGGGCAGGAAGAAAAGGGGACAACAGAGGATGAGATGGCTAGATGGCATCACTGATCTCGATGGACATGAGTTTGGGTGAACTCTAGGAGTTGGTGATGGACAGGGAGGCCTGGCATGCTGAAATTCGTGGGGTCGCAAAGAGTCAGACACGACTGAGCGACTGAACTGAACTGAACTGAAGCCACAAGTTGTTTTCTTGGATACAAGAAAAGGTTGCAAAAAGCAGGGATAAAATGACTTAATTTCATATGTAAACACTTTTTTAAATCCTATTAATTTGACAGTGTGAAAGAAAAACATAGAGATTCAATATTTGCATAAAATGATCTACTCTAATATTTAGGCCTAATATCATGTACTGCTGCTGCTGCTGTTAAGTCGCTTCAGTCGTGTCTGACTCTGTGTGACTCACAGATGGCAGCCCACCAGGCTCCCCTGCCCCTGGGATTCTCCAGGCAAGAACACTGGAGTGGGTTGCCATTTCCTTCTCCAATGCATGAAAGTGAAAAGTGAAAGTGAACTTGCTCAGTCGTGTCCAACTCTTAGCAACCCCATGGACCACAGCCTACCAGGCTCCTCCATCCATGGGATTTTCCAGGCAAGAGTACTGGAGTGGGGTGCCATCGCCTTCTCCGAATATCATGTACAGTTTATGTTTTTCTTTAAAATTCAGAACTCTATGAGTATGCTTCAATTATGCAGTGCTATAATACCAGCATAAGATTTTAAATGTATTTTTTTAATGTGCAGATCTAAAAACATGAGACAAATTTCCAGAAATCACTATAGAATCATATTAGAAATCAAGAGTTTCAGATTCTTCCTGTCTCAAATTCAGTCAAGATTTATTCCACTTGCCTGCATAGGTGTTGGCCTTGTTTAGTAGGTCCGTGCATGCGTGCATATCAGCAAAAGCCCGGATTCCTAAGCAGTTGACAGGGTGAAGCTGAGATTCCAAAAATTCACAGCAAGTCTTCTTCACATCCTGTAACTGTAACAGACCAGCTGCTGGGAGAAGTACCTGTAACACAACAAGTGAGCATGCTTATCCGACTGGCTAGAAGTTTACTCTTCATTGTGTCTACAGAGAGCTCAGGGATTCAGCCACAGCTCAATATCTGCACCCAGACCCCAGCATCCCATAGAGAAGTAATGTAACTATTATTTGCAAAAAGGATGATGCCTCCTTCCAATCTCCGTAATATCTATGGAATCTTTCAAAGGTTTCTTCTTGGTCACAAGAATATAAGAGACATCAGATTATACTAGATTAACAATTCTTTTCATAGATCTAAACAAATGTTCCTTTGAATTTTAAAAACATAAATTATTAGACTGCTAGGGGGTGCCATGGTTCCATGAAAATGATTTTCTTCCCTTAGAGTAGTCATGAGATTCAGTGATTTGTGAAGAAGGGGTGAGCACAGAGTAATAATACTAGAGTGGCTTGCCATGTCCTCCTCCAGGGTGTCTTCCTAACCCAGGAATTGAACCCAGAACTCCCACATTGCAGGCAGATTCTTTACTGTCTGAGCCATAAGGAAAGCCCACACCAAAGCTTCATCTTTTTGTTATTCCACTAAGTAACACCACAAACTACTTTCCTTAGCGGGGTAGAACGATTTAAAACTCAACAGTCTAAATGCAAGCAACTTCTTTGAAATATATGTGCTAAAAAAGAAAACAAAAGGAGTAATTATTTAATAATAACTTTTTAATTTATATTTTTATTTCAGTATCTCCATAAGACTCTGTATTAATTAGGTTATTCTTTGGGATTTAATCAGTGTCTTCACTATAAATATGATATCCAACACAATTACTTTTCAAATAGGCCAATAATGGAAACATTTTTATTTGTACGTAAATTAGTACAATGCTATGTAAAGGACCATACTGGAAAGTCAAATTGGAAAACTTTATAAAAAAGAAGCTGGCAAATCCTTCTATAAAAGCCAAAAAGGTGTGTGTGTGGGGGGGAGGGGACTATTAGAAAAATAGTCAATTTTAGAAAAGATAACCTGGGCATATTAGCATAAAAATTAAGTTAAGTTCTAAGTTCCTTCAGGAACTGATTTTCATATATTCCAAGCTGCGGCCCAAAGAGAAAATAAGAAAAGAGAGTAGTTTTAAATATCCTTCCAAATTTTCCTAAATGTATGCAGTAAGTCCTAAATGTAGAAGAGAAAAAGTGCATCTTTTGTCTTTCTGTAATACAAACTGCTTTATTTCCTTAAAGGAACCATAGCAGCTTTAACTCTCTCAGCTAAAAACTGTGTGTGTGTCCACATATACAGTCAAATAGTCATGAATCAAGGATGAAGAGGACAACTTTTTGTGTTTTTTAATTCAACTCCACCAACTGAATAACTTTTCTCTGAAAATTATGAAAACAGTATTTGGTGATAATGCCTTTTCTTTCTGAATAGGAGAAATAAAGTGCAAATAACTCTGTTTATACTCAAATCTTTTATATAATATGGATAGGGTGCTTCATTATGTTATGGGAATGAATCTCCATGGAAGGCTGACAATTTGCAAACTGGAGTTTTTCTACAGTGGTATAATTATGCTCTGAAGCAATGTAAAGTACATTACATGACGCTTAACTGTGCAGCCATTTAATTCAGCAAATACATATATTAAGAAAGTGGTCTTCTGTGTAAAATTCAATCTCTGTGAAACTTGTAAAAATGGTAATGATCACCCATCTAATCAGCATTTTCCCAGAGACACCATAGTGTAATATAGTATAATGCAAACTGCTTTATAATACAGAAAGATGGGAATCCTTGAGGGGGAAAGCAGTCAAGCAGAAGCAAGTTCACCCACACATTATTGGCGGACGTGTACACTGGTTCAATCTCCATGAAGAGCAATTTGTCTATTTAATCAAAATTACAAATGCATATATCCTCCAATACAGCAATTTAACCTACAGATACACTGAAGAAAGAAAGTGAAGTTGCTCAGTGGTGTCCGCCTCTTTGCGACCCCATGGACTATAGCCCGCCAGGCTCCTCTGTACATGGAATTTTCCAGGCAAGAGTACTGGAGTGGGTTGCCATTTCCTTCTCCAGGGGATCTTCCCGACCCAGGGATCAAACCCGGGTCTCCCACATTGCAGACAGACGCTTTACCATCTGAGCCACCAGGGAAGCACAGATACCTAACATATGCACAAAAGCTCACACATACACACCACATTTATTACAGTATTATTATGGGTAATAGCATAAGTTATAAAAAGCCTAAATGCCCACCATAAGGAGATTGGTTAAACACTGGTGTTCATCCATTCAATGGAACACTCTGTATACATTAATGAGAAAGCTATATGAATAGGACAATTTCTAAGATTTATTCTTAAATGAAAAAATATCAGCAACGGGTTGATACTATGCTAACATACAGGTTTCCCAGGTGGCTCAGTGGTAAAGAATCCAGCTGCCAATGCAGGAGATGCAGGTTGGATCCCTGGGTTGGGAAGATCCCCTGGAAGAGGAAATGGCAATCCACTCCAGTATTCTTGCTGGGAAAATTCCATGGTCAGAGAAGCCTGGCAGGCTACAGTCCATGGGATTGCAAAGAGTCAGATGCAACTGAACACACAAACACACATGGTAAACTATACATACCCACTCACATTTATATATACATCTATTAAAAAAAAAGCAGCTATAGTAGACTTTTAAAAATTTATTTTGCTTCCCCAATTTCAACTTCATGACTACCAAGACTAGACCTATCCAACAGGAGACTGAAACTCATAAAACTGTTGAATCCCAAATCTGGAAAGGATATAATAAGTCATGTAGGCCAGGGATATAAAAGTTAAATTGTTGCCCACATGGCTAGAAATTCACATGTAGTTATTATGGTGGCAATACACACCATAAATGTTAGTAAAATGTAGAAAATCAATTTCTTTATATTTTCCTTTTATCAATAAATCCATCAAAATGCCTCAGTTTTATGATACAATTTTACTAGGACTAAACTTCAATAGAGAAGCAAAAAGCAAAGGAGAAAAGGAAAGATATAGCCATTTGAATGCAGAGTTCCAAAGAATAGCAAGGAGAAATAAGAAAGCCTTCCTCACTGATCAATGCAAACAAACTGAGGAAGACAATAGAATGGGAAAGACTAAAGATCTCTTCAAGAAAATCAGAGATACCAAGGGAACATTTCATGCAAAGATGGGCTCAATAAAGGACAGAAATGATATGGACCTAACAGAAGCAGAAGATACTAAGAAGAGGTGGCAAGAATATACAGAAGAACTGTACAAGAAAGATCTTCATGACCCAGATAATCACAATGGTGTGATTACTCACCTAGAGCCAGACATCCTGGAATGTGAAGTCAAATGGGCCTTAGGAAGCATCACTACGAACAAAGCTAGCAGAGGTGATGGCATTCCCGTTGAGCTATTTCAAATCCTGAAAGATGATGCTGTGAAAGTGCTGCACTCAATATGCCAGCAAATTTGGAAAACTCAGCAGTGGCCACAGGACTGGAAAAGGTCCGTTTTCATTCCAACCCCAAAGAAAGGCAATGCCAAAGAATACTCAAACTACCACACAATTGCACTCATTTCACATGCTAGTGAAGTAATGCTCAAAATTCTCCAAGCCAGGCTTCAAGAGTACACGAACCATGAACTTCCAAATGTTCAAGCTGGTTTTAGAAAAGGCAGGAACCAGAGATCAAATTGCCAACATCTGCTGCTGCTGCTAAGTTGCTTCAGTCATGTCCGACTCTGTGCTACCCCATAGACGGCAGCCCACCAGGCTCCCCGCCCCTAGGATTCTCCAGGCAAGAACACTGGAGTGGATTGCCATTTCCTTCTCCAGTGCATGAAAGTGAAAAGTGAAAGTGAAGTCGCTCAGTTGCGTCCAACTCTTTGAGACCCCATGGACTGCAGCCCACCAGGCTCCTCCGTCCATGGGATTTTCCAGGCAAGAGTACTGGAGTGGGGTGCCATCGCCTTCTCCGCCAACATCTGCTGGATCATCAAAAAAGCAAGACAGTTCCAGAACAATATTTACTTCTGCTTTATTGACTATGTCAAAGTGGATCACAACAAACTGTGGAAAATTCTGAAAGAGATGGGAATACCAGACCACCAGACCTGCCTCTTGAGAAACCTGTACGTAGGACAGGAAGCAACAGTTAGAACTGGACATGGAACAACAGACTCGTTCCAAATAGGAAAAGGGGTACGTCAAGGCTGTATATTGTCACCCTGCTTATTTAACGTATATGCAGAGTACATCATGAGAAACGCTGGGCTGGATGAAGCACAAGCTGGAATCAAGACTGCCAGGAGAAATATCAATAACCTCAGATATGCAGATGACACCACCCTTATGGCAAAAGTGAAGAACTAAAGAGCCTCTTCATGAAAGTGAAAGAGGAGAATGAACAAGTTGGCTTAAAGCTCAATATTCAGAAAACAAAGATCATGGCATCTCATTCCATCACTTCATGGCAAATAGATGGGGAAATGGTAGAAACAGTGACAGGACTTTATTTTGGGGGGGCTCCAAAATCACTGCAGATGGTGAGTGCAGCCATGAAATTAAAAGACGCTTACTCCTTAGAAGGAAAGTTATGACCAACCTAGACAGCATGTTAAAAAGCAGAGACATTATTTTGCCAACAAAGGTCCATCTAGTCAAGGCTATGGTTTTTCCAGTAGTCATGTATGGATGTGAGAGTTGGACTATAAAGAAAGCTGAGTGACAAAGAATTGATGCTTTTGAACTATGGTGTTGGAGAAGACTCTTGAGAGTCCCTTGGACAGCAAAGAGATCCAACCAGTTCATCCTAAAGGTAATCGGTCATGAATATTCATTGGAAGGACTGATGTTGAACCTGAAACTCCAATTCTTTGTTCATCTGATGCGAAGAGCCGACTCTTTTGAAAAGACCCTGATTCTGGGAAAGACTGAAGGCGGGAGGAGAAGGGGACGACAGAAGATGAGACTGCTGCATGGCATCACCGACTCTATGGACATGAATGTGAATAGACTCTGGGAGTTGGTGATGGACAGGGAGGCCTGGCGTGCTGCAATTCACGGGGTCGCAAAAAGTCGGACACGACTGAGCGACTGAACTGAACTGAACTGAATTTGTCTGATGAAGAAACTTAATCCTAGAGAGGCCAAAAGATCTGACCAAGTTCCACAGCCTATCAGAAGAGAGCTAGTGCGTGCTGTAACTGCTTAGTCGCCAAGTCATGTCTCTTTGTAATCCCATGGACTGTAGCCGGCCAGTCTTCTTTGTCAATGGGATTTTCCAGGCAAGAATACTGGAGTGAGTTGCATTTCCTCCTACAGGGGATCTTCCCAACTCAGGAATTGAACTTGCATCTCGTGCATTGGCAGACAGGGTCTCTACCTCTGCGCCATCTGGGAATAAGGATATATTCAAATTCACTAACCCTTTGGTCTAGTATTCTTTCCACTACCTTCATACCCATCTGTAAGTATGAAGTGCTTGTCTAATTTCGAAATCTGCAATACTGCTCTTTTCGGTAGAATAAAGATGATGGGCTTCCCTGGTAGCTCAGTGGTAAAGAATCTGCCTGCCAATGCAGGGAACGTGGGTTTGATCCCTGGACTGGGAAAATCCCCTGGAGAAGGAAATGGCAATATATTCTATTATTCTTGCCTGAGAAATCCCATGGACAGGGGAGCCTAGCAGGCTATAGTCCATAGTGCTGCAAAAGTATAGGACACAACCACAACAATAATAAAGACGACAATCACTTCAATTGCATTCTTGCAGTTGCTTCCATTTACTGAGTAATTACTACGTCAGGCACTTGACAGGCAACAACATCTCACTGAAATGCTATGTGAACAGCTGCCAACAGAAAGCTTCTTAGAACTTCCTGAAATTGGTTTTGTTTTGTTTTTTCAAATTTTTAACCTGTGGTTTGTTGAATCAGCAGATGTGGAACCTGAAGATATGAAGGGCCCACTGAATTAAAAGAGATGAATAGTTAATGACTAGGACATTTGTTTCTGATATATTTAGTGTAAAAAAATCTAATTTTTAAACAGTTCCCTTTTTGTAAGCACACATATACATGATTACAAAGACAGTACTAGAGCAATAGTCCACAATTGTTATCTGGGATTACCTGTGGTTAACAGTAGTATGGAGGCTTTTCTATTGTCTTCTCTTGATTTCTATTTTCTAAAAGTTCAATAATATACCTGTACCATTTAAATAGTCACATTCTAATGAAAGTCAGGGAGAAACAAGTAAAGAAATGCCGTTCTGGGAACTTTCCTGGTGGTCCCGTGGTTAAGAATCCGCCTTCCAGTGAAGGGGTTCAATCCTGGGTCTGGGAACTAAGGTCCCACATGCCATGTAGCAACAACTGAGCCTGCGAGTCACAACTAGAGAAATGCCTGCGTGTCGCAACTAGAGAATCCTGTACAGAGCAACGAAGATCCTACCTGCCACAACTAAGACCCAATGCAGCCAAAGAAAGAAATGCCTTCCTGGATCTCTAGAATTCTAGCCAATCTCACAATTGTAAGGGGAGCTGTTTATTTAGTGACTACCACACTCACCAGGGACTACCACAGTTTGGCCTGTCCTCTGAGTATTGTGAGGCTGAAAGACCTTTAGTCTTTCTCAAGCTAGTGTTTTGTAGAGCCATAAGAGGTTCTACACGTTCCTCTTCTTGTCCATATGAATAGCATCTCTTTAAGTGCTCAGAGGAATATGATAGCTGATTAAATAAACTTAACTTCATATGTCACTGTTTTGTTAGGCAGAAAAAAAATTTTCCATCTAGATATGTTGATTTCCAGTATATGGAGACACATAAAGCCTAAACATCTTATACTGTGGAGATGTTTTCTTTAACGAACAAAGAAGTAGGGGGAAAGCTACCAATGATTCCTGAAGACAAGTGGAACATCAGACATGGAACACACCCGAGCCAAACAATAAGCACCCAAATGACATCTTACACCAGCTGCACATTTTAAAGTAAGAAGCTTCCATCCTACTTCACATTATCTGACAAGCCAAATTACATATAAGATGTCTTGCTTAGACAAGTACACGCCTTCTGCTTGGCTATTAGGATATGCAGTTTATTTTTAGCTTGGGCACCTACTCTATAGAGCGAAATAATTTATGTAGTAAATCTTTTAAATCTTGAGCCTTTAAGGGATGTTTATTAGAAGACACTACCACAGGGTCTGATTATTCCATAGATGTAAGATTTCCAGATGTCTGAGAATGATGCTTACGTGATGCTCACAGCTCAGTCACTGTTAACATTACAGTTAGTGCACTGCCAAAAAGCAAATTTTTATTAATTTTGCAGCCATCTTATAACCGTATCAGAAGAACCTGTTTGTTTTAAAGTGCCAGGGCCTTGTATGCCAGGAATGATGTGAAAACAAGGAAAACAGCTATCCAAAGGGCATGAGCAGAGGGTAGAAATTATCCCCAAAGTTAAAGAAGCTATGTATTGTTAGACTAAAAAAGCCTCATTATGAAATATAACCTATAACTTTCATTAGCATACCTCTTCTAAAATCTGGGATTTCCCTGGTTGCCCAGTAGTTAAGGTAGTGGTTAAGGTAGTTCCCCTGATGGCTCAGATGGTAAAGAGTCTATCTGCCTGCAATGCAGGAGACCCGGGTTTGATCACTGGGTCGGGAAGATCCCCTAAAGAAGGAAATGGCAATCCACTCCAGTACTCTTGCCTAGAAAATTCCATGGACTGAAGAGCCTGGTTGGCTACAGTCCATGGGGTTGCAAAGAGTTGAACACAACTGAGCAACTTCACTTTCACTTTCTTTCCAATGTTAAAGAGTCTGCTTGCCAATGCTGGAGACATGGGTTCCATCCCCAGTCTGGGGAGATTCCACATGCAGCACTGCAACTACTGATTCTGTGCTCTAGAGTCCAGGAGGTACAACTACTGAAACCCACGCACCCTCGAGCCCTTGAGCCCATGCTCGGCAACAAGAGAAGCCACCACAATGAGAAGCCTGTGCATTGTAACAAGGTAAACCTGACTGGCTGCAGTAAGAGAAAGCCCATGTGCAGAAATAAAAACTCAGCACAGCTGAAAAATTAATAATAAAAATTTTAAAATAAATAAAAATTAAAACCTCCCTTTAGTCCCCAAGTTACAAGTAAGTCATATGCCACAACTTTATTTTTGTAATTGGATATGTGACACACCTTGCACATTTACTCATAGAAACAGTATTACAAATAGTTACAAACCAAAATAGCAATGAACACAGTATTACTTATTGATGGCTATGACCTCAGGGGGCAGTAGGTGCAATGAAGAAAGAAAAAGTTTCCTTCCTCTTTGTGGGATGTAGGCCTGGCTGGGGACAGAGTTTTGAAATAGGAAATGTTTGTCTCTGGCATCCTGCCACCTCATTCGCACTGTGCTGTGTGTGTGTTCAGTAACTCAGTCGTGTCCAACTCTTTGCAATCCCATGGAAGGTAACCCGCCAGGCTCCTTTGTCCATGAGATTCTCTAGGCAAGAATACTGGAGTGGGTTGCCATGTCCTTCTCCAGGGGTTCTTCCCCACCCAGCGATCGAACACACGTCTCCTGCATCTCCTACATGGGCAGGTGGATTCTTTACCACTGAGCCACCAGGGCTTCCCCTCATACACACTGCTATGTCTCAAAGCCCTAAAGCTGGGTCACAGGCAGCCAGCTCTCTGCTCTGTGCACCCAGCTATGATTTTACACCCCAATCTGTCTTTCCTGCTAAGTGTTTCATTTCATTCTCTAAATACACCTACCTCACCCCCAATACATCCCATACCCAAGCTTCAACCCATAGGGATAGCTACTGCCAGGAGGGTCAAAAGAAAAAACATCTTATTATTAATTCATATTTAGAGTTAATAACATATCACCTTCCAGGAAAAATTTCTTCCAGAGGTAAAAGCTTTACAAGCAGCTGACTCTTATGCAGAACATATTTGTAATTGATGTCATTTCCAGTGATATTATAAATGAGGGGGAAAGGCAAAGGGAGCACACACACAAAAAATATGGGAGCAATACAACTTTCAGACAGAATGAAAGTCCCTCTTATACTACCCTTTTCATAGCTGCTGGCTCAAATTTACAATGAAGACAGCATCTGCCTGCAGAGTTATTGAAAAAATTTTAAAAATTGGTCAACCATTCAACACTGCCTGACACATGACCAGAGTAGCACATTAGCGCTGATTCAAGGCTTCTGTTATTTGAACATTCAGTCCCATTACAATGAAATGCCACAATTTATTCTCCCTCACAAGACGACATTCTATGCCAGATCATTCACAATAAACATAAAATTGCTTTCTTTTCATATCAAATATTCTAAAAGTAAAAGATATAATCAGGGACAATTTGGAAAAAAGCAACACAATATACAAAAATAGGAAATACATTTGATACCTCACTAGTCATCAAATAAATATAAATTAAAATGAAAGTATTTTATGACTATTGATTAAAAATGATTAACATCAAACATTCAAGTCAAAGTATAGTAAGCCTTGGCCCCTGGCTCATTTCTGCTGTCACTGTAAACTAGTCAGTTCTTTTAGAAAGGAAATAGGCAATAGTCATCAAGAGTTACCAAAAAAATAAAAATTTAAAGTCTTTGGCCCTGAAAGTATGTTCTGGGATTCTACCTTGAGAAACAGTTCAAAAAATGAAATAGGCTCTACGTCCATGAATTCTACTTTAGCATTACTTATTAGAGTATGGGGGAAAAAAGCTAAAGGTTTAATAGTATGTCAATTTACTAAACTAGGCTACACTCACGTAATGAAATATTATAATCAATGACAATGAAGACTAATAATGATTGAACACACTAATATTTCTAAAATATTTGCAATAAGATACAATCATATTATAAAAGTAAATGAATATACAGCTTTAACCTACAGTCACATTAAAAAGAGTTTAATAGACATCAATTACATTTGCTTTGATCTCAAGGAACATAAGACAATGCTGAACAAACAAAACACTGAACATTCCCACATGATTCATTTTTCCTGACACACAGTGGAATAAATAAAGAGGGCCTTCCAATGCCAGCTTGCCTTCCCACCCTTGCATCCATCATTTGCATAACTGGCAGCTTTGGATCTGAATCTAATCTTATCTCTAAGCAGAGAGAACGTCTTAGCTCTAATTAAGCAGCTCGATCCACTGGACATTTATTTCTGCCCACACTGATGTGGCCCTGGACACTAATGCTCTGCTCTCCAGACCTAGTTCTAGTTCACGTGCCCCTCGATGCCTCTATCTAGGGTTGTTATCCCAGTGGACCCTACATTACTATGCACTGACCACTTCTCCAAGAAACTAAAATCGTGCTCAGCAGATATAGAATGGTTGTTCTCAGGTACCTTCCTCCTGTCCTGCCAGGACTTCTTGCTTGTCTCAGCCTCTATTTATCACACAGGGCCAGCCTATCTTACAGGCGTTCCCTCATTATTCTCTGACAATTGTTTATCAAGCTTCTAATTAATACCAATCACTAGTCTAAGTTCGGGGGATTGGGAACTGATCAGCCCCTCTAGAACCTGGATTCTAAAAGGGAGTGCTTACATTTAGTAGGGGCATGTGGAGTTTCCATCACTCAAGTTCTGCCCTTCACAGTGGTCTCTGGATCTCAGAGTCTAAAGTTCACAGGTATGACAGCACTTAGGAGCCATAGATATTAATCCCCAATCTGTTACTGAGTTCCTGTACAGCTTCAGGGGCAGACTGGAGTTATATGAAAAGAATGGACAATGGAAACTACTCACAAGCTCCAGAGTCAGAGAGCTCTGGCCTTGAAGGGTGTATGAGCAACATACTCACTGTGTCACCCTAGAAAGTCAAACCGAAGTTGCAAATTATTTGATGTGTAAAAAAAGAAAAAAAACAACCCTCTGTTTAGGATATTACAAAAACTAAATGAGGTCAGCATTTCAGCATTTAGCAAAGTAACTGGAACACAGAAGGCAGGTAACCCCCTCTTCCAAAATGAATATTTCATTCCAGTTTTCCTATCATTACTCAGAATTAATCCACTTCAATCTCCTTTCCTTTAGTCTCTCCTCTCTAAAATCAATACAAACAAAAAAACATGACTGCTGATCTCTCAAAAAACTGAATGTATGTTTTACTCCTATAGGTCAAAATTCTCTTCTGTATCTCCATCTGATCCTCCAAGATTCTTCCTTTCAACAACCTCAGAATTTCACAAATAATTACCTGCAAAACCAGAACTTAAGCTGGTTAAATCATGGCTGTGAGGTTGAGGCCTCAAGTTACTATCTAAACAAGAAAATAGGAATTGACAAGTGCCCCCAGTGGGCCTCAAAAAAATTTTTTTAATTAAAATAGAAACAAGTTTAAAAGGCCATGATTATCAGTTAACTCAAAGAACAGACTATCTCTTAACATCAGGGACTAAGGACAACTCTGACTTTTCAAAGGTGCTGCATATATTTACAACTATGAATGATAATCACCAAATTAACTGCCAAATAAACTGCCAAATATAACTGTCAAAACAGTTTATATTCATTGTCTCTTTTGTGTGTCAGTCATCTGGCCTACAAACAAATAATCATCCAAAGCATTATAAATACAGGATTGGGTTAAACTTTCATTCAAACGTGCTTGAAAATTGGAAAATTTTTAAGTGAATAAAGAAAATCTCAATATGATCCATTTGAGAAGTCCTTTAACAAGGGTTCATTATTTTTCCACCAACAAATATTTCTTCCTTGTTCCAAAATCTATAATGTTGATTAAAATGGGAAAGTATTTTATCCAACCATCACTGTTCAGTAGGTTCCACAAAATAGTTAATGGGGAACAATTTCACATGTGTAATAAAATAAGTAAGGCCTTCAGCAAGATCTCTGTCTTAAAAGAAAAACGGGGTCATGTGATGGCACAGCATGACTCGCTTATATACTACACCCTCCTCTTCCTCTCCTTCTTGCTCCTTTTGTCTATGCCTATTACTTTTCCATCGTCTTTGTAAATTGTTTTATGATCCACAAATTACCAAATTTATTTCAATGGGATTTTTTTTCAATGATGAAGAGATTGCTAATTAAAGATTTTTTTGGTTTTTTTTTTTTTTTTTTTGCTAAATATAATGCTAAATCAAAACTCTCTCCCACATAATACACTCTTATTCCTTAAATAAATAACTTTTTTCAGGTACATGTTATTTTTCATCAGAAATTATTCTATACTCTCTCCTCTCAACTCTGTCTGCAATCAATATTCATAAGAAGAGATTCTAAGATAAAATTAAATTACTGTTGGAGAAGGAAAAGGGAGAAAATACATGATAAGAAAGCACATGTGAAGCAAACCAAAGAAAAAAATAAAAACATATTTAATAGGCAATTAAGTAACATCATCCATCTTAATCACAGCTTCTACCTGACCCCAAATAGCACTTAAATTGTAGCATTATTGTTAATGTTCCTTATCAGAGTGCTTTAAGTTTTCTTCATAACAGCCAAAAAACTTTAAACATATATTCATCAACATAGTGAAAGTGAAGTGTTAGTTGCACAGTCGTGTTCAACTCTTTGGAACCCCATGGACTGTAGCCCACCAGGCTCCTCAGTCCATGGAATTCTCCAGGCAAGAATACTAGATTGGTAGCCATTCTCTTCTGCAGGGGATCTTCCTGACCAAGGGATGGAACCCAGGTCTCCTGCATTGCAAGTGGATTCTTTATCATCTGAGCCACCAGGGAAGCCCTTACCTGTATACATGGAAAACTGCAATAAATACACACAACAGAATACTCGGTATATTTATTAAGAGAAACAAACTACTGGAATGTGTGCTAATATAAGTGACTGTCACAAATGTTATGTTGTGCCAAAAATGTCACCCTCAGAAGAGTACATTCTGTGTGACTCTATTTATATGAAGTTCAATAGGCAAAACTAATCAATTATAATAGAAATCATATCACCCTAGATTTGGGGTGAGGGATTTACAGGGAAGAGGCTTGAAGTTATAAATGCTCAATATCTTGATCTGGGTGTGGTATACGCATTTGTTAAAACTTAGCAAACTGAAAAGTTAAAATCCATGGAATGTGTTCCCCATCCTGAACCCTCCTCCCTCCTCCCTCCCCACACCATCCCTCTGGGTCGTCCCAGGGCACCAGCCCCAAACACATGTATACTAATTAAATAATTTTCTATTAAAGAAAAAAGAAAAAAAAAAAAAAAAATCCATGGAATGTAAGCTACAGCCCATGAAGTGGTGGAAAATGATTGCTTCAAGCAAATGCTGAGATTAACCAAAGGTCAATGGAAGGTTTCTATAAATTATGAAACACATTTAATGGAAAATAATAATCCTATCTGATAGAATCCAAAATAAGAATGTAACCCGTCCCCCCAAATCAAACATATTTATATGACCAAATTTCTACACTAGTCATTATAAAGTTAATTTAAAACAGCAGCTTATAAATACATGTTAGTGACACAAAGTAAAATAATTGTAACTTATACATCCCAGAGGAAGGCACAAGTACACTTAAACTAGAGGAGCACATTAATTTTACTAACCTGACAAGGGATTAATCATCAAGGTTCAAAAGGTAAAAAATTTTACGTAAATAATGCTAGGGTTTATAAAACCTTTGGCTTATCTCAAACCAAATATGCCAGAATCACAGATAAATTAAGAACTCCAGACTAAGCACTTAAACTGGTTTGGTGAGACAGACTCTTCCCTCACACTTGCCACGTGCCTGATGCAAACGTGCTATCTCCCATGCAGGCTCCATACCTAAACATGAGGCAAAGATCAAGGAAAAAAAACCCACATGATAAGGATTTTGACTTATTTCTAATTTTTCTCATCCCTGCTCAAATTTTTCAATATTGTTTATAAGATGCTAAATCATAATCAGGGTAGACTTATTTTTTATTCATCAAGATATATACCTCATATATACCACATGAAGCTTCTTGAAACATGAACTGCAAAATGATTCAACTGTCGACATCTTCAAAGATTATATATTTCAATGATATGAAGCTATAATAAGTAACATAATTACTAATGCTTCTGGAGTAACTAGCTTTTCTCCAAACAAGAACTTAACCACTTCAAGTGTGATGTCCATCTAGTTCTATAGGATGTTCTTATAATAAAGCTTCTAGATTTTCTCAAACTAGCTGACCCCAGTGATTTTTTCCATATTAAATTTTGAATAAGTTCTTTATCTGTTCTGTATCTTAACGTATATAGAGTAAAACATAATTTAACTGGCATGACTAAAAACTGGATATTCTCACTAGTCAAATATTTTGATTAAAATTATGAGGCTTACAGAGTTCTAACTAAAAACACAATAAAATATAACTAAGATCAGACTCAAGCTTCCCTGGTGACTCAGATGTAAAGAGTCTGCCTGCAATGCAGAAGATCTGGGTTTGATCCCTGGGTTGGGAAGATCCCCTGGAGAAGGAAATGGCAACCCACTCCAGTATTCTTGCCTGAAACATCCCATGGATGGAGGAGCCTGGTGGGCTACAGTCCATGGGGATGCAAAGAGTTGGACACAACTGAGCAACTAATACATAAGCTCAAAACTCAACTGTAAGTAATTTAAAATTTTACATTTTAAATTCACCATGTTTTGCCTCTAGATAATAATAATAAACTAAAAGTATCACTATTCCAGTAAAGTGATAAAATACTAAGTTAACAGATTTCTAGGTATTAGAATATCAGATAAATTCACTCCCATAAGCCTTCCATTGCTATACCATAAACAACCACTAACCCTAAAGGTATGATTCAATGCATTTTTACTATTTTTTAAGTGTTAACCATGTTTTCCAAGCATATCATCTACCAAAAATCCTTTTAGACACAAGGCACTTACTCTCTATTTCCTAAGAGAAACAGAACTTGAATGGAAAAACAGCAAGCGTTCCGTAGATTCTGCCATAAGTAACTCTAGCCACCATAGTCAAACCAATGGAAAAGGCTGTTACAGAAAACAGTACCACAATCAATACCAGAGTGCTATCTCCAAACTAATCCAAATATATAAGACTTGTTCGGTGGAGAGGAAGCAATAGCAAATTATGATTCTTTATTTGAGGGAATCACAGATAATATATGCTGATTATAAAGAGTGAAAATATAAAGAGTAAGGGAAAGATGACATGAGCGCTTTTTATACAGTGATCCCAAACAATCTCAAATGAGTTTCTCCTCAAGGACTCAAGTCCTTTACTGCTGTCGCATTTTCTGGCTAACATCCACTGTTGTTGTTGTTTAGTCACTAAGTCTTATCTGACTCTTTTGAGACCTCAAGTATGTAGCCTGTCAGGCTCCTCTGTCGATGGGATTTCCCAGGCAAGAATACTGTAGTGGGTTGCCATTTACTTCAGCACGAGACCTTCCCAAACCATGTCTCCTGCATTAACAAGCAGATTCTGTACCACTGAGCCACCTAGGAAGCTTAACTAACATCATAGAACATCTTAGTGTTTTTAGAAGTATTAGCTGTGACATTTTACAGCATTTCTATGAGGTAGTGAAACATTATTAGCCTCATTTAATAGCTGTACATCAGACAGAAAATTTAACGTCTTACTCAAAGCCATTATTGAAGTTGATAGTGAGTTCATGATTTCAGCTTTGAATTCTAATAGGACAACAACTATCAAGAGTCTACTGACTCATGAAGTTTCCAGCAGAGAGTCAATCTACAGGTTTCTTATTATCTTCTAAGTTGTTCAATGATAATTTAAATATGCAGTATTATATACTCACTAAATAATGTTATGCTAAAATGCCACTGTCAACATCTGGTAAACTATTCAGTAGATGTTTTTTCACCTTGGAGACGAACCTTCGTTTACTAAACTCCTTTGGTATTCGGACAACTTCTACATGTGGGGCTGAGAATGGAAAATGATCATTCATTCAAAATAACTAAGGGCAGATCTCAAACATGACTGTAACCAAGCTTACACCATGATTACGAGTATAGTTACAGTCTCTCTCAAAAGAAATTATTTTAGAAATTATTTTGACATAAGGCACAGGAACAGTATGAAAAGGCAAAAAGATAAGACACTGAAAGATGAACTCCCCAGGTCGGTAGGTGCCCATTATGCTACTGGAGATGAGTGGAGAAATAACTCCAGAAAGAATGAAGAGATGGAGCCAAAGCAAAAACAACACCCAGTTGTGGATGTGACTGGTGATGGAAGTAAAGTCCGATGCTGTAAACAGCAATACTGCATAGGAACCTGGAATGTAAGGTCCATGAATCAAGGCAAATTGGAAGTGGTCAAACAGGGAATGGCAAGAATGAACATCAACACTTTAGGAATCAGCAAACTAAAATGGACTGGAATGGGTGAATTTAACTCAGATGACCATTATATCTACTACTGTGGGCAAGAATCCCTTGGAAGAAATTGAGTAGCCATCATAGTCAACAGAAGAGTCTGAAATGTAGTACTTGGATGCAATCTCAAAAATGACAGAATGATCTCTGTTCATTTCCAAGGCAAACCATTCAGTATCACGGTAATCTAAGTCTGCCCCAACCAGTAATGCTGAAGAAGCAGAAGTTGAATGGTTCTATGAAGACCTAGAAGACCTTCTAGAAGTAATAACCAAAAAAAATGTCCTTTTAATTATAGGGGACTGGAATGCAAAACTACGGAGTCAAGAAATACCTGAAGTAACAGGCAAATTTGGCCTTGCAATACAGAATGAGGGATTCCCTGGTGGCTCAGACGATAAAGCATCTGCCTGCAATGTGGGAGACCCAGGTTCGATTCCTGGGTCGGGAAGATCCCCTGGAGAAGAAAATGGCAATCCACTCCAGCACTCTTGCCTAGAAAATCCCATGAATGGAGGAGCCTGATAGGCTACAGTCCATGGGGTTGCAAAGAGTCGGACACGACTGAGCAACTGAAGCAGGGCAAAGGCTAAAGGAGTTTTGCCAACAGAACACCCTGGTCATAGCAAACACCCTCTTCCAACAACACAAGAGAAGACTCTACACATGGACATCATCAGCGGTCAATACTGAAATCAGACTGATTATATTCTCTGCAGCCAAAGATGGAAAAATTCTAGACAGTCAGCAAAAACAAGACTGGGAGCTGACTGTGGCACAGACCATGAACTCTTTATTGCCAAATTCAGACTTAAATTGAAGAAAGTAAGGAAAACCACTAGATCATTTAGGTATGACCTAAATCAAATCCCTTACAATTATACAGTGGAAGTGAGAAATAGATTCAAGGGGTTAGATCTGATACACAGGGTGCCTGAAGAACTATGAATAGAGACTTGTGACACTGTATAGGAGGCAGGGATCAAGACCATCCCCAAGGAAAAGAAATGCAAAAAAGCAACATGGCTGTCTGAGAGGCCTTACAAATAGCTGTGAATAGGAGAGAGCGAAAGGCAAGGAGAAAAGGAACGATATAACGATTTGAATGCAGAGTTCCAATGAATAGCAAGGAGAGATAAGAAAGCCTTCCTCAGGGATCAGTGCAAAGAAATAGAGGAAAACAACAGAATGGCAAAGACTAGAGACCTCTTCAAGAAAATTAGAGATACCAAGGTAATATTTCATGCAAAGATGGGCTCAATAAAGGACAGAAATGGTATGGACCTAATAGAAGCAGAAGATACTAAGAAGAGGTGGCAAGAATACACAGAAGAACTATACAAAAATGATCTTCACGACCCAGATAATCATGATGATGTGATCACCAACCTAAAGTCTGACATCCTGGAATGTGAAGTCAAGTGGGCCTTAGGAAGCATCACTATGAACAAAACTAGTGGAGGTGATGGCATTCCAGTTGAGCTATTTCAAATTCTAAAAGATGATGCTGTGAAAGTGCTGCATTCAATATGCCAGCAAATTTGGAAAATGCAGCAGTGGCCACGGGACTGGAAAAGTTCAGTTTTTATTCCAATCCCAAAGAAAGGCAATGCCGAAGAATGCTCAAACTACCACACAATTGCACTCATTTCACATGCTAGTAAAGTAATGCTCAAAATTCTCCAAGACAGGCTTCAACAGTACATGAACCATGAACTTCCAAATGTTCAAGCTGGTTTTAGAAAAGGCAGAGGAACCAGAGATCAAATTGCCAACATCCTCTGGATCATTAAAAAAGCAAGAGAGTTCCAGAAAAACATCTATTTCTGCTTTATTGACTATGCCAAAGCTTTTGACTGTATGGATCACAACAAACTGTGGAAAATTCTTAAAGAGATGGGAATACCAGACCACCTGACCTGCCTCTTGAGAAATTTGTGTTCAGGTCAGGAGGCAACAGTTAGACCTGGAATGGAACAACAGACTGGTTCCAAATAGGAAAAGGAGTACGTCAAGGCTGTATATTTTCACTCTGCTTATTTAACTTATATGCAGAGTACATCATGAGAAACGCTGGGCTGGATGAAGCACAAGCTGGAATCAAGATTGCCGGGAGAAATATCAGTAACCTCAGAAATGCAGATGACACCACCCTTATGGCAGAAAGTGAAGAGGAACTAAAAAGCCTCTTGATGAAAGTCAAAGAGGAGAGTGAAAACACTGGCTAAAGATCAACATTCAAAAAACCAAGATCATGGCATCTAGTCCCATCACTTCATGGCAAATAGATGGGGAAAGAGTGTCAGACTTTATTTTTCAGGGCTCCAAAATCACTGCAGATGGTGACTGTAGCCATGAAATTAAAAGACGCTTACTCCTTGGAAGAAAAGCTATGACCAACCTAGACAGCATATTAAAAAGCAGGGACATTACTTTGCCAACAAAGGTCCATATAGTCAAACCTATGGTTTTTCCAGTAGTCATGTATGGATGGGAGAGTTGCACTATAAAGAAAGCTGAGTGCCGAAGAATTGATGCTTTTCAACTATGGTTTTGGACAAGACTCTTGAGAGTCCCTTGGACTGCAAGGAGATCCAACCAGTGCACTCTAAAGGAAATCACTCCTGAATATTCATTGGAAGGACTGATGTTGAAGCTGAAACTCCAATACTTTGGCTACCTGATGCAAAGAGCTGACTCTTTTGAAAAGACCCTGAAGCTGGTCTGAAGACCCTCCTGAAGAAAGGAGGAGAAGGGATGACAGAATATCAGATGGTTGGATGGCATCAACAACTCGATGGAAATGAATTTGAGTAAATTCTCGGAGTTGGTGATGGACAAGGATGCCTGGCATGCTGCAATCCATGTGGTCGTAAACAGTTGGACACAACTGAGTGACTGAATGAAGAATAAGAACTTTTCCCAACAAGTCTTACAATGTTATTAATTATAGAAACATTATTTAATTTCCATCTGGAGACAGATAAGAGTTCAAAAATACTAGTCCTCTACCCTCTGGTTGGAATTTTGGCCTAAGTAAGAACTGTGGCTGGTATACCAAATAGGCCACATTTTCAAGAGTGTGAGGGTAGGAAAGACAACTACTAGAATATCAAATGTTCAGAAATGGGCTATCTGAAGAGAAGTTTTCTGGATATCACACAAGGTGGAGATACATTAGACTTGATGGCACTGAATCAATATTCCTTACTAGAAATGTATGTTTGATAGTGGGATGACAATTCATTACAGCCCTCTCTTACCCATCAGAAGTAACTCCCACGCCCCCCGTGACTTCTCTGTGATTCCACATTAACTACACAATCCTCTGATTACTAATGCTATCACTAGGGACCTAGATCTTAGAAGTGATGTACACTGGACACTACACACATCTATAGTCACTAGAAACACTCAATTAGCTGTAAAGTAATAGGTTGTTTAAGGTTCTCAGGACAAGAGCCTTGTCTGTCTTGCTTAGTATTGCATCACCAATTCCTGGAACATTATCTGGCATAAAATAGATGTTCCATAGATTTTTAATGAACTATTATTGAAAACTGAAATTTATCAGAATCAATACCAGCAGTGGAAAATACAAGCAAGCTCAAAACCTTAGAAGAATGAAAAGGGAAGAGCAAGTCATGCATGAACAGCAGTAAAATGGTTATTAATCTGTATATGAACTAGCCTGGTCTAGTTGCAGACCGTAAAAGGCTTAGATCTTCAACTTCAATCCTAAACTAATCCTGACCAAGACTGCAAAATTTATTAGTAACCTAATCAGTGAGTATGGTCTGTCATTAAACTTGCTGTTCTAAATACAGAAGGCTCCCCAACACACCCTCAGGCTTACTAAGCCACGTGTGGCCCTAAAGCCCCATAGGACTGAGCATAGTCCCAGACTCTAGGTTTACAGTCTGTTCCCTAATGGGAATACGGACATGACAATACCAACCTACTTACCTCTGGTAATAATAAATGCCTAGCCCTTACTAAGCCTCTTTCCAGACAAGCTAGAACCCAGAGCTTCAGGCTTGAATCACTGTTCACTCAGGGCAGCTCTTTCTGGATCATCAAAGACACTGTCATCAGTCTAACAGCAGGTATCACCACCACAAGACCCCATTGCCATTCATCCTGTGGCACCTCATTTATAGCTGAATTTATCACTCAACCTTGAACATTTCAATTTGGAATGCATACCACTCTCAACTTCAAGAGATATTTATCGAGTACTTGCCCCTGTCCCACCCCAGATCAGCACCCTTATTCCTAGCTCCATTCATTTCTGGCTCAAACCTCAATCCAAACTGGACTTTTAATGAAGTCCCAGCATGTCTCACCCCTATATAAACCAGTTATCCAACCACGATGTTCCACAAGCTCTTACATAAGAAAGAACAGAATCATGCCCTCTTTGCAGACAGGCTCAGAGAAGTTAAGGACTTTGAACAAGGTTACACAGTGTTTAAATAGTAAAACCAAGATTCAAATCCAGCTTAAAGTCTATACTCTATTATTCTTGTAGCATCAGGACCATAAGCACAGGCCAGAGTACTCAGCAGATATTCCGTCAATGTCTGTTTAACTGACAGGATATCTTCAATGCCCATTTTAAAATAAATTTTCATCAACGGGCATCTCATCTCAGTGTTGATCTATCCAATGCAGAAATATAGAAAGAGTATCCTTTACCAACCCCCACTTAACTAGTGGCCTGACTGACCAACTCTTCCAGTCCTCTGTGCACTCGAACAGGCTTGCACACTTCTACCTCTCCTCTTAGCTGACACGCAATTCATCAACATATGCATGTTCTTAGATATGTTTGGGACATATGCACTTGTTACTGAAATAATTCAAACAACTATGTAATCCAATGAAATGTGAGTATAAAAAGAGTGCTTTTATGTGAAATCTAACTTGACTGCCTTAGAATGGTTTGATCACTATGTTACCACAAAAAAAAATTTTAATCAAATTAGACATGTGAAGAAAGTCAGAGAAAGTCTATAGTCCGAAGATGACTTTGCACTGAAATTTCTTTTCAAGTGTCTCAGTTCTTTTTCTAACTTTAATTTAATTTTATTTATTTTTGGCCATGCTAGGTCTTCGTTGCTGTAAACAGGCTTTCTCTAGTTGCAGCGAGCGGAGGGCAGTGCACAGGCTTATCATTGCCATGGCTTATCCTGTTCCAGAAACATTACTTTGTCAACAAAGGTCCATATAATCAAAGCTATATTTTTTCCAGTGGTCATGTATGGATGTGAGAGTTGGACCATAAAGAAAGTTGAGCACCGAAGAATTGATGCTTCTGAAGTGTGGTGCTGGAGAAGACTCTTGAGATTCCCTTGGACTTCAAGTAGATCAAACCAGTCAATCCTAAAGGAGATCAGTCCTGAATACTCACTGGAAGGACTGATGCTGAAGGTCCAAATCTTTGGCCACTTGATGCGAAGAGCCGACTCATTAGAAAAGACCCTGATGCTGGGCAAGATTGCAGGCAGGAGGAGAAGATGATGACAGAGGACTAGATGGTTGGATGGCATCACCAACTCAATGGAAATGAGTTTGAGCAGGCTCCGGGAGATGGTGAAGGACAGTGAAGCCTTGCCTGCTGCACTCCATGGGGTCGCAAAGAGTCAGACACGACTGAGCAACTGAACAACAACATCATCCTGTTGCAGGGCATAAGCTCGAGGGTGAGAGGGCTTTGGTAGCTGCAGCAGGCGGGCTCAGCAGTTGCAGCTCACAGGCTCTGGACTGCAGGGTCAGTAGTTGCGGCACATGGGCTTAGTTGCCTCATGGTATGTGGATCTTCTCGGGCCTGGGAAGGAACCTGTGTCCCTGCACTGGCAGGCAGATTCTTAACCAGTGGACCACCTCTGTTTCCCAGAGGTGAGGAAACTTGAGGAAGCCCTCAAGTTTCCCAGTTCTTGCTGTACTTTAAGAACAAGCATGTGTCTCTCCAAGCAGCTGGCTGTACTTAATTCTACAACAAAATACTGGCATAATTTATAAAGTAACATGTTTGGGGTTAAATATTTAGGGTAAACAAGTGCTCTTTAATAATTTCTCCACTTCGACAGCCTTTTTTTTTATTAAGTGCTCAACTGTATCAACAGGCATCCTACCTACCGTGGAAGCCCTTCCTGTAATATCCTCCTTTCGGGAGCCCTCAAGTAAAAGGCTCGACAGTGACACACCACTGACACTTCTGATCTCAAACAGACATCCTAGTCTACACCACCAAGAAAATGGACACAACCATGTTCAATTTTCTATTGTACTGCTGCTGCTGCTTCTGCTGCTGCTAAGTTGCTTCAGTTGTGTCCAACTCTGTGCGACCCCATAGACAGCAGCCCACCAGGAACCCCCGTCCCTGGGATTCTCCAGGCAAGAACGCTGGAGTGGGTTGCCATTTCCTTCCTCAATGCATGAAAGGAAAAGTGAAAGTGAAGTTGCTCAGTCGTGTCCGACTCTTAGCGACCCCATGGACTGTAGCCTACCAGGCTCCTCCATCCATGGGATTTTCCAGGGAAGAGTACTGGAGTGGGTTGCCATTGCTTTCTCCCTCTATTGTACTGAGATTGTGTTAAACATTCCAATGTGTTTCTCTTAAAAAACTCTTGCTTAAATTCTGTTCCTTTTGAAAAGGGATGAGCTTTTCTATCTCAAATAATTTCAGTTTATGCAACACACAAGTTTCATGAACTGTTTAAAACCAATCCATTCAAAATTATATCAGATGCTTCTTAAATTCTGGTATGATAAAAGTTTTATTGTAGACAGAACCTGCAGACAAACTCTCATAATATTAATTTGGGAACAAAATCATTTACTTACATTGGTACTGAAAAACTCTTATCTACCTTTAGCAAGTCAAAACAAATATCCAAAAGCTGAGAAGTAAAAATGCATGTAACAAAATGAAAAATTTAGCAATAAAGTAAATGCTTTTAAAAATTCAGTATCCTTTAGGATTCTTCAACATGTTAATCAACACATCAAATGAAGAATACAAAACCTTCAATAATTTGGGGGATACAAAAGGTTTTTTTCAGTTATAAATGTGCTTTTATTTTTGAATTCACAAACTTTTTAAGTAACACTAGTAGTTAATGACAACTTAATAGGTGTTATGTGATACTGAACTAATTACTTAACCCTCCTGAGCTTCCTCATTTGAAAAATGGAGTAGTAATACCTATCTACTATGCTGATGAATATCAACAAAGACATGTAAAATGCCTAGCATACAACTGAAAATAAAGCCATGTAAAAACCCTTCATACACACACACACACACATACAGAGTCAAGTATTTTCAGTGGGGGAGATAAGGGGAGACAAAGTACAAGAATTCTCTGAACATGTATGCAAAACTCTGTGCATATATGCTTTAGTGCACTTGGGGAAAAGTTCACAGTTTTTCCTCAGCTTCTCAAAGATTCCATGACCCCAAAAAAGTTTAAAAGCCTTTGGCTTTATTTTCTGTTCCTAGATTTATAAAGTTTATAAAATTTGATTGGATACTCTAGACACAAGTAATTTAAATTATTCAACAGCAACAACAGCAAATAAAAGTTCAACTAAAAGTGTGGTCATGGTAAAATATTCTCCTTCTATTTCTCTTAAAAAAATTCACTTGACTCAAATTATTAAAGCAACTACTCAAAGTCAAAATCAAAATTTGAAAACCTAAACAAAAAACAATAGCAATACCAAAAAAAACCTTAAACAGTCAAAATTTAAAACCCTATTATTAATACTTATAATAATAAAGTGACATTTATTCCTCCTTTAGAATTAATTTTTCAAACTACTTAATTCCTTCATTCCAACTCAAAGTTAACAACCTTCACTTCAAACAGCTTTTTTGTATATTTTAAATTTGCATAATAAGGAGACTGTACGGTATCAGAGAAGTGACCCTTAAGTAGGAATCAGGGAAACCAGGGTTATGGTCCTGCTCTGTCACCAGCAGACTCTATAAAGACAGCTGTAAAGAGTCAGTTGCTCAGCATTCTATGGCACTAGGTATGATTCTATATGAAACATGCAATCCCAAAGTAGAATACTAAGATACCTGCTATCCTAAGACTATATTACTAAAAGAGAAATGTACAAAAGGAAGTTTAC
Source organism: Bos mutus (assembly GCF_027580195.1). Classification (NCBI taxonomy): domain Eukaryota; kingdom Metazoa; phylum Chordata; class Mammalia; order Artiodactyla; family Bovidae; genus Bos; species Bos mutus. The sequence continues at coordinate 71,948,844 of NC_091633.1, forward strand.
CTACCTACCTGACAAAAGATATGATTCTAGGTCTCATGAGAAAATCTATCCACAACAATAAACCTTTGAATTACAGAAAGTTCTATCCCCACTGCTAGCACTTTCAAGGCAGATATACTCAGAGCAGGGCTTCTAGTTAGGACCATTGAAAACTCCAGCTTCACATGAATAAGAACACCATATACCTCCCCAGAATTGTTTCTTTCCTTAAGGTGAAAAGCATCTAGAAGAAAGATCTCCAAAGTGCAGACAGACAAAAACACACAAAATAGAGGAAACTGCAGTTTAGCATATCTCAATAATTAAGCCCTTACTTTGTACTTTATTTTTAAAAATACTTGTTACAGAAAAGGTAGCTTATTTTAACCAACTTTATTTCCAAACTTAGTTTTCCAAAACAAGTATTTTTCAATGGAGCGTAAAATAAGGCTTTATATACCAAGATACCCCTACATCCCTCTTCCAAAAAACAACAAAACAATACAACCAAATACAACTCTTTGAATGTATTCCTCTAAGAGTCAGCAATACACACAAAGGCAAATTAGCAGGACAAAAGGTTTTCTGAGAGGTGTGATGACTAACACTTCAGGACTGGAACGTGACAGCTATTAAAAGAAACATGAAAGGCGTTCCCAGTTCCTCACAGGCCAATGTCTTTATTGCAAGAATTACTACAAACAGCATTCAGGGCTGAATTCACACAGTCCAGTCTTCTAGGCCTAAACCAGCTTTTGTAATTTTACCCAGGTGACACATTATGTGAATCAAAGAAACCAATCAGTAACTCATTTACTAAAGGACAGATACAGGGCACAATGAGACTCTGCACTCAAACTAACACAAAGAAGGGACAAAAGAAACCCAAGATCAGGGTTCTTGTTGAAATAATGCCCCAGAATCCAGCAAATAGCATTACTGGTACAGAAAAGATCAGAATGAGATAACATGTACCAAACATTTCCTCCATGTTTAAAAAAATGTTCACAGAGCATCTGATTCACACCTTAATATATGACTTCAGGCTCAACCAAGGCTTTTCAAATGCTTTACCTTATGAATGGGACTTCCAAGCAGAGGTTTACTGAGGCTATCTAGGAAAGATCAGAAGGAGGCCTTACCACTGCCAATATTTAAAACTTAATAACACCACATCCTAACAAGTTAAAGTGCAAAGTTTTCAGTCTCCCAACTCAAATATTCTGTGGCATATTTCATATGCCATGATTACATAGGGACATAATTACAAGGAACAAAAAAGATTTCCTATTTGTGCAAGTAGAATTTAGAGAGATTATTTCTTAAGAAGTTAGCCCTAGTTCTTTTTACTATCCTCAAAACACAGTCAATCTATTGGAAGGAGTATCAATAAATACAAGCTTTTAGATGGCAGTCTGGCATGTCTATCAGAAATCAAAACATGCACGTACTTTTTGATCCAGCAATTATATGTTGAAGAATCTATCCCATGAAATTTAATGCAAATATAAAAATGCTCATTCACGGCAACATTTTTTGTAAAGGTGAAAAATCATGTAGCTAACTAACACATGGGACATCCCACCAAAGAAAGGAGCTGGACCCATATGTATTGACATACAAAGAATTTCAAGACACCTTGCTCAGTGAAAGAGCAAGTTACAGAAAAGCAGGTATAGTAAAAATACACTTTTTTTTGTTTTTATTTATTTTTTTTTTTATAAATTTTATTCCTTTATTTCTCATGTGTTCCCCATCCTGAACCCTCCTCCCTCCTCCCTCCCCATACCATCCCTCTGGGTCGTCCCAGTGCACCCGCCCCAAGCATCCAGCATCGTGCACTGAACCTGGACTGGCATCTCATTTCATACATGACATTTCACATGTTTCAATGCCATTCTCCCAAATCTTCCCACCCTCTCCCTCTCCCACAGAGTCCATAAGCCTGTTCTATACATCAGTGTCTCTTTTTTGTCAGGAAACTTGTGTATGCGCGTGTGTGTAATCGCACAGAAAACAGTCTTAAAGATTAACAGCAAACAGAGCCTAATCTTTAGGGAAAGAACGTAAATCACAGAGTGGGATGGGTAAGTACAAAGAGAAGTATAGTTTTAAACAGGGACTTTTACTTTCTACTCCACTATACACCTGTATTAAACATTTGCATCATACATATAAAACACTGATTCTTTATAGAAAGTAAGAGAGATGCAATGTCAAATTTTAGCTGAACTGTAGAATCACTAACAGAGGATGCTGAAATTGTCAAAGAAATAAGAAGGCTCTTGGGCATCAGAAACACCCTTTACAGACTTAACCTTCCAGGAAATAATGGAAAATGTGGGCAGCACTGACCAGTACTTATGAATGAACATGTCATGTTTTCATAAAAGAACAAGCATCATTCAGAGAACTAAGGGCTTTGTGTCTTAGAACTTTAAGAAAAGATACTGAAATCAGAAACATTATTAAAAAGCTATAATCATTCTCTTAAAAACACAGTTATAACAACAAATTCTGTTACTTTGGTACTGTTGACTACAAAATATAGTCAGAACCTCAAATAGAGTTATTTTATTTGGTGGGAATATTTAGGACTTGGAGTATAGGAGGCAGCGTCTCAGTAGCCCTGAGAGAGTGCTCCAAGGAGGCAGGAGGGAGAGAGTCAGGCTATCTATAAGTTTGCCACAAAGGGGCAGGCAGTCTGAACATCAAAAGATTATTGGTAAGTAAGAAAAACCAGATATCAAGTTAATGAATTTAGCATTCTTCTATGTAGGGAAGGTGCGAGGGTCCGAGATTATTGAAGTCATGCCTTTCATACGCATCTCAGCTATCTGGGGTCAGCATCCAGCATATTTACAGAGATCTTTTTCTCGCTCTTGAATTCCCTTGGGGCCTTCTGGTTCACACAGGAGGGCTGTAATTGCTGATGACTGTGACATTCTTAAGTTCCTTGTGCAGGGAGTGGGGCCGCTTGTCAGGAAGCTCAGGAATTCATGGCTGCTGCTTGCCGGCATCACTTAGAAATTCACATTAGAGGGCCAGAATCTCAGATAGCTGTGGCACTGTTTACTGATACGGCAGGGGACATTCCACTTCACAATACAAAGTATCTATGTATAGGTATGCTTTTTTGCATTAGAAAACTGTCATGTGTGAAGAACCAAATGGTATAAGCTGTCACCCTTACCTGTACATTCTCTTCTGTCACCTGAATCTCTGCCGTGTAAACATAGTCAATCAGCATCCTCAGGGTCCAGCCATCCACCTCCTTGATGCGAACTCTCTTTGCTCGGCTCTCACTCATCTCACCTAAAACATAAGGAGCATTGTTGACACTGCACCAGACACCCAGCAGGAAGACCAAGGCCAGGCAGATGGCCAGCCACTCACTGTACTCAGTAGGCAAAATGGTCAGCCCCTTCAGCAAACCTACAACATTCCCTTGCTGCTGCTGTTGCTGTTGCTGCTAAGTCGCTTCAGTCGTGTCTGACTCTGTGCAACCCCACAGACGGCAGCCCACCAGGCTCCCCCGTCCCTGGGATTCTCCAGGCAAGAACACTGGAGTGGGTTGCCATTTCCTTTTCCAATGCGTGAAAGTGAAAAGTGAAAGTGAAGTTGCTTAGTCGTGTCTGACTTTTAGCAACCTCATGGACTGCAGCCTACCAGGCTCCCCTGTCCATGGGATTTTCCAGGCAAGAGTACTGGAGTGGGGTGCCACTGTCTTCTCCAACAACATTCCCTTACCTCCCGTAAAAGCTTACCTGAACAAACCATACAAGGTACCTCTGTTACCCACTTATACCTGAAAATTACATCATGGTGATGAATATGCCACATGTCCAACTGCATGAACTCTTAACACCTGTGGCATTATAGATTCACAGCCTGATCTGTCCATGCCGTTTTTTGGTCCATGCTGTGGATAAACAATGTCATCTGCCGTACCAGTCAACAAAGGATGTTGCAGCCATCAGTCACTGCAGGCCACCCCAGACTGTACGCCATGAGGGAATTCATAATGGGGGGAAAAAAAAACAGGCAAACGAATATAAATAAAGGAATTATTTCAATGAGCCCAGACTCGTGTATCTTCTCATACATAGAAAAGCACTAAATTGACTTGTCTGGTTTTTCATTTTTAGATGTTCCGACTACCTGGGTTTTTTTTTTTTTTTTTGCAAAAACTCCTCCATATCCTGGCTCCTCTCTGATTTTTTCAGATCATTCCCTCAGAAAGATCTGAGAGGCTACCCCCTGGGCTCCAAAAGTCCAATGAATAAAACATAATCTTCAACTTCTAATGTGTGCATTTTTTTAGTTGACAATGCTTTAAAGCAGTTTCTTTCCCTTTTGAATTTCGACTCATGAGTAGAACACAGTGTTACCTAGTCCCATCAGTTCATGGCAAATAGATAGGGAAACAATGGAAACAGTGACAGACTATTTTCTTGGGCTCCAAAATCACTGCAGATGGTGACTGCAGCGATGAAATTAAAAGACACTTGCTCCCCGGAAGAAACCTAGAAAGCATAATAAAAAGCAGAGACATTACTGTGCCAACAAAAGTCTATCTAGTTAAGGCTATGGTTTTTCCAGTTGTCATGTAAGGATGTGAGAGCTGGACCATAAAGAAGGCTGAGGACTGAAGAATTAATGCTTTTGAACTGTGGTGTTGGAGAAGACTCTTGAGAGTCCCTTGGACTGCAAGGAGATCCAACCAGTCCATCCTAAAGGAGATCAGTCCTGAATATTCACTGGAAGTGAATTCACTGGATGCTGAAGCTGAAGCTCTAATACACTAGCCACCCGATGCAAAGAGCCAACTTGTTAGAAAAGACCCTGACGCTGGGAAAGACTGAGGGCAGAAGAGGACCACAGAGGGCAAGGTGGTTGGATGGCATTGCCGACTCGATGGACGTGGGTTTGAGCAGCTCCGGGAGATGGTGAAGGACAGGGAAGCCTGGCGTGCTGCCATCCACGGGGTCATAGAGAGTTGGACATGACTGAGCAACTGAACAACAACAATTTATTACTAAAGCTGGATGCCTTCTACATCACTGCACTAAAGACTTAGTACAAGACCTCCTTCCTACTACCCATTGAACTAGTTAAGCATTCAGGGATCCTAAGTAAGATGCTCTCTTATGGAAACAAATGGAGAAGCAGAAAAGAGAAGGGATTGCTTCTTAACCCAGGGGACTTATGAAGAGTTAGAAGCAGGCTTGGGCACACATGCATGGACATATAATGGCCCAAGAATAGGAACACATAATCACTGGTGAAAGAAAGTCAAAAACGAGACAGTCTAAAAATAATGTTGAGCACTAGGGGACACCTTGGCAAAAAGGTTTAGTTCTACATTCATCAGGTTTTGATACCGTGCAGGGTCCTGTGGGGCTCCTGGTCACAAGGCCTTTTTGTCCTCCATTTCTTTCATTATAGACACAGCCTTTATTCAGCCTCCATGACTTTCCCTGAGTTCCAATGGGAAGATTCAAGCAGTTGTTAATTATGGAAAGAAGGTGAAACAGTCAACAGCAGCCTTGGGGCAAGGTCCTATTTCCGCATCAAAGGATACACACAGCAATATTTTTTAGCTATTTTGCAGATACTGAAATTCCCTCCGGATGACAGAGGTAGATGATTAACGATGGTACGTCGCCCACAAGCATGTAGATCCCAGGCCAGTTGAACCTGATGTTTGATGATGCTGACTCCTACTAATCTCACTATCAACCCATCAGAATATCCACTGATAATGCCCTCTTTGAACAATTATTACAGAACTTCTCTCTTTCCCAAGAAGGGACACGTGGTTTTGCAGGCATGAGGCCACCGTGTCATCCTTTGCTGGCAAAGCAATAAAGCAATTCTTCTCTACTTCACCCAAAACTCTGTCCCTGACATTTGATTTGGCACCGCTGTACAGAGAAGCCAAGTTTTCAGCATCAAAGATAAAAGAAGTATGAAAACAATGCCATCATCCCTTGCCTGTTAGAAAAACAACACAATGGTTTCCAGATTTCTTGAAAATTTGTTTCTTTTTCAGGTACAGTATACTGTACCATCTTTGCTTAAGTCTAGTCAAAGCTATGGTTTTTCCTGTGGTCATGTATGGATGTGAGAGTTGGACTGTAAAGAAAGCTGAGTGCTGAAGAATTGATGCTTTTGAACTGTGGTGTTGGTGAAGACTCTGAAAGTCCCTTGGACTGCAAGGAGATTCAACCAGTCCATCCTAAATGATAACAGTCCTGAATATTCATTGGAGGGACTGATGCTAAAGATGAAACTCCAATACTTGATGTGATGTGAAGAACTCACTCATTTGAAAAGACCCTGATGCTGGGAAAGATTGAAGGTAGGAGAAGAGGACAACAGAGGATGAGATGGTTGGATGGCATCACCAACTCAATGGACTTGAGTTTGAGTAAACTCCGGGAGTTGGTGATGGACAGAAAAGCCTGCCATGCTGCAGTCCATGGAGTCGGAAAGAGTCGGGCACAATTGAGCAACTGAACTGAACTTATACTGTACTGTAAACTATCACAAAAGCCTAGAGAAATCCATAATTATACAAAATTCTTTTGCAGACTTAAACACTGGAAAGAGATAGGTAGTAAAGAAACAGTAGTAAAGAAGATAGTAGTAGAGAAACCGCCTGCCAATGCAGGAGACACAGGAGACCCAGGTTCTATTTGTGGGTCAGGAAGATCCTCTGGAGAAGAAAATGGCAACCTACTTCAGTGTTGCTGTCTTGAAAATTCCACAGACAGAGAAGCCTGGCAGACTACAGTCCATAGGGTCACAAAGTGTCAGACACAACTGAGCACAGTACACATATTTAACTACCTGCTTCCTTGGAGATTATCTCTCACAAGATCTCAAAAAATAGCTGTTCTCCTAAGAGCTAAAATATCTGAAAAATTACTATGTTACCTCCTGGAGTGAAACATCCAGTGGTATTATAAGGGAAGAGAGAAAGTTAATGATATGCTTCTGTTACATACTAAATGGCAGGAAGACAAAGTACTGGGCTATGTGTCTGCTGCCTCAGCACTTTTTTTCCTTTCCAGAAAAGGAGGAAAGCAAAGAATACGGAAACATAATTCCTAACTTACATATAAGGTACCTTCCTTTGTCCTACTCTCTCTGGACCTTGTAGCTAGACAGGATTTGTGTCATCTAAAAGTTCTTTTGTGACAAACATGAGAATACTTTCCTAATTCCTACTTGGACTTTAACAAAAGGCCATTCTTAATTCACCTCTATGGCCCCAGCGATGTGCAAAAACCCACAAGGCCTGGTGTCACACAAGCATAAAGCCGTGTACTTAGTCCTCAAGGAGTAAATTCATTCCTCAGGACTCGGGCACAATTTAGACAAAAGCCAATTTGACTTTAATTTATATGTATGATTAAAAAATTATCAGTTATCTGCAAGCTGTTTTTCATATTATAGTTTCTAAGGTGTTGCTGTAAGATGCACCCCACACCACTGACTGTGATGCTCAAAGCCTCCAGCTCCTCCCATTTAAACCACGCAGGCCCTGTCCACGTTCCACCCCTGCCTCACCATCTAGTCTCCTCTCTGCCACTTCCAGTCTTAATTTATATAAGGAAGGAACTTTGTATAGCTCTCCACACACATCTAGCAACTTCCTACCTTACTGTCTTTGTCAAGCTTCACCATCTGTCTCCTCTAGTCCCTCATTCCCCAGGCTAACTCCCACAGAGTCTTCAAGACTCAGCTGGAACCTCTCCAAGTAGGCTTATCCACTGATAACCCAAGGCTAGGTTAGGCTCTTACCCTAGGTTACCTCCTACAAATCCACTGTCATACTAACATCTGGTTCTCCCCACCTGGATTCTTAAGCCTCTTGAGAGTACAGATAATATCTTTCTTACCTCTGTATCCCACAACACCTGACCTATGGTAGATATCCAGTAAGTAATGGCTGGAGACATAAAAGACTAGAAAAGTGAGAAGTAAAACAAGTGCCAATTTGAAGTGCAGCACCTTTCAACACAATTAGCACTGGGTTGGCCTAAAAGTTTGTCCAGTTTTTTCAGTGAGCTGGCTCTAGTAGCACTTAGTTGTCTTTAACTTCATTTGAAAAATTTTGTTAGCTTGTATTATGTATTGCAACCCACTCCAATATTCTTGCCTGGAGAATCCCATGGACAGAGGAGCCTGGCAAGCTACAGTCTATGGGGCTGCAAAAGTCAGACATGACCAAGCACATACAGTACAGTACAGTATTGTGTATTGTATATGTGATATCATATCAGCATGCATTTTAAAAAACATTAAAATTGGTGAATTATTGTATAGCCATTTTAATACTGAAAAAAGGAATACTTTCAGCATATTACTGCAACTGAAACACAACTAAAAATGCAACTAAAAAAAAAAAAGATTTTTGCAATGTATAGAGAAAGTGTTATGACTCAGCAAATATATCAAAAGTGATTCGTGAAGTTTTGTGCTGGAAATTTCTCGCTGGACTATGTCTCACAGTTGGGTAGACCAGTTGAAATTGATTGACACATTAACTGAACACAATCAATATTACATCACATAGGAGATAATCCATATACTCAAAAATATCCAACCTAAGCACTGAAAACCATTTGTACCAGCTTCATTATATTAATTTTTTGATGTCTGGGTCCCACATAGTTAAGTGGAAAAAAAAACCCTTCTTGGCAATATTTCCACCTGCAATTTTCTACTGAAATGTTAACAAAAACGTTCCAATTTTAAAACAAATTGTGATGAGTGGTGAAAAGTGGATAATGTACAAGAATGTGGAATGGAAGAGATCATAGGGCAAGAGAAATGAACCACTACTACCCACGCCAAAGGCCAATGTTCATCCAAAGAAGGTGATGCTGTGTATATGGTAGGACAGAAAGAGAATCCTCTATAATGAGCTCCTTGGAGAAAACCAAATGATTAATTCCAACAAGTACTGTTTCCAACTAGATGGGAAAGTAAAAGCAACACTCGAAGAAAAGCATTTGGAATTAGTCAACAGAAAATGCATTATCTTCCATCAGGATACTAATACATAAGCGTGTGTTTCTTTGATGACCAGGCAAAAACTGTTACAGCTTGGCTGAGAATTTCTGATTCATCTGCCATATTCATCAGATATTGCACCTTCAGATGTCCATTTATTTTAGTCTTTACAAAATTTTCTTAACTAAAAAAATTTCAACTCCCTGGAAGACTGTAAAAGGCATCCGGAACAGTTTTTCACTCAAAAAGATAAAAAGTTTCCTGAAGATGGAATTATGAAGTTGTCGGAAAAATGGCAGAGGATAATGGAACAAAAAGTTCCAGAGACTAGCAAGGAGAGATAAGAAAGCCTTTTTAAGCAAAAAATGCAAAGAAATAGATGAAAACAAAAGAATGGGAAAGACTAGAGCTCTCTTTAAGAAAATTAGAAATACCAACCAAGAGAACATTTCATGAAAAGGTAAACACAATAAAGAACAAAAACAGTATGGACCTAACAGAAGCAGAAGATATTAAGAAGAGGTGGAAAGAACACACAGAAGAACTATACAAAAAAGATCTTGATGGCCCAGATAACCATGACGGTGTGAACACTCACTTAGAGCCAGACACCCTGGAATGCAAAGTGGGCCTTAGGAAGCATCACTACAAACAAAGCTAGTGGAAGTAACGGAATTCCAGCTGAGCTATCTCAAATCCTAAAAGATGATGCTGTCAAAGTTTTGCACTCAATATGCTAGCAAATTTGGAAAACTCAGCAGTGAGCACAGGACTGCAAAAGGTCAGTTTTCATTCCAATCCCAAAGAAAGGCAATGCCAAAGAATGTTCAAACTGTTGCACAATTGCACTTATTTCATATGCTAGCAGAGTAATGTTCAAAATCCTTCAAGCTTCAACAGTATTTGAACCAAGAACTTCCAGATGTACAAACGGGGTTTAGAAAAGGCAGAGGAACCAGAGATCAAATTACAAACATCCAATGGATCATAGAAAAAGCAAGAAAATTCCAGAAAAACATACTTCTACTTCATTGACTATGCTAAAGCCTTCGACTGTACAGACCAAAACAAACTGTGGAAAATTCTTAAAGACATGGGAATACCAGACCACCTGACCTGTCTCCTGAGAAACCTGTATGCAGGTCAAGAAGCAACAGTTAGAACCAGACATGAACAGACTGGTTCAAAATTGGGAAAGGAGTATATCAAGGCTGTAATTGTCACCCTGCTTATTTAACTTATATGCAGAGTACATCATATGAAATGCCAGACTGAATGAAGCACAGCTGGAATCAAGATTGCAGGGAGAAATATCAATAACCTCAAATATACAGATGACACCACCCTCATGGCAGAAAACAAGAGGAACTGAAGAGCTTCCTGATGAAAGTGAAAGAGAAGAGTGAGAAAGCTGGCTTAAAACTCAACATTCAGAAAACTAAGTTCATGGCATCCGGTCCCATCACTTCATGGCAAATAGATGGGGAAACAATGGAAACAGTGAGAGACTTTATTTTCTTGGGCTCCAAAATCACTGCAGATGGTGACCACAGCCTTGAAATTAAAAGACGCTTGCTCCTTTGAAAGAAAAGCAATGCCAAACCTACATAGCATATTCAAAAGCAGAGAAATTACTTTGCCTACAAAGGTCCATCTAGTCAAAAGCATCGTTTTTCCAATAGTCTTATATGGACATGAGAACCAGACAATAAAAAAAGCTGAGTGTCTTTGAACTGTGGTACTGGAGAAGAATCTTGAGAGTCCATTGGACAGCAAGATCAAACCAGTCAATCCTAAAGGAAATCAACTCTGAATATACACTGGAAGAACTGATGCTGAAGCTCCAATACTTTGGCCACCTGATGCGAACAGCTGACTCATTAGAAAAGACCCTGATGCTGGGAAAGATTGAAGGCAGAAGAAGGGGACAGCAGAGAATGAGACGGCTGGATGGCATCACCAACTCAACAGATACAAGTTTGAGCACATTCCAGGAGATGGTAAAGGTCAGCAAACCCCAGTGTGCTGCAGTCCACAGGGTTACAAAGAGTAGGACACAACTGAGCGACTGAACAACAGCAATGGAACAAAACAGTGATGACATTGTTCATAAAGTTCTCGGTAAAAATGAGAAATGTGTGTTTTATTAGGTTGGCCAGAAAGTTCATTCAGGCTTTTCCATAAAATCTTAACAGAAAAATCCAAACCAACTTTTTAGCCAATCCAGTATTTTTACTTAAAAACCAAAGGAAGTTTTTGGCCAACCCAGTAACACTTAAGTTATTGTGTTCTAGCTTTGAAGGATTTCAGGCATCAAACATTTACTGAAAAGTTACTATACAGGTTGAGCTAAGCACTTTGACTAGTGAACACTGTACTTTTCTTGAGAAAAGAAATGAAGACCTCCAAATTGTAAACGTTTACGGACACACATATGGACGTAAACATTTCCATCTCAAGGACCATAATCGGGACTCTTGAAGCCCAGAACAAACTGATAACTGTGTTTACCCATTCTGAAGTTCTAAGAAGTGAATAGATATAAGAGGGCAAATCCTAGGATCAATAAAAAGTGCATATGATTCTAACTTTAGTTACTACCTAGCACACAAAAACTGAAAAAATAGTAAAAGTATAATACAGACTTTATACTATGCTGAAACACTAAGACTTGAATGACAAATTACAGCCACATTTAATAAATAAAATGTATTCCATTACTCTTCAAGTTACATGTGTCAACCCCTCCAATCATTATTGCTCTTTAGCTTTTAGGTTACAAAGACACTACCAACATATTGGTATCTTCCTTCTGGCAAGATGACCCGAATGGCCCTGCCAGGCACTGGCTATGGTGGTATGATACAAAATTCCCCAATTCTATAACTAATCTAAGGCAAACATGGTACCTGCATTTCCCTGCCAATTTGGCTCTAGTTTGAATAACTTCTGGAACAGGTCTCCTACTTCCTAAAAGAAAACAGGAAAGAGATAACCCTTTTCCTTCCTTGAGATATTAGTCCACTCTAGTAGGCATCTTGCATTCATGGGGGAAGCAATTAAAGGATAAAATTTTTAGTGAGTACAGCTTGGTGATAACACAGACAGATGAGGATCCTTGGTGACCAGCTCACTTTCTAGTTATGAAAGAATGTATTTCCTTGCTATTTAAACCACCTTAAGGGGAGTTCTCTGTCATATGCAGACTAAAGACATATGCACTTTATGTGCAATACCCTATTTAATGTTCTTTACAGCAGTCAGCAATATAAGAAACCTTGTTTCCTCTCTGTCTAACCTTTCTTCCTTTCTGAAAGACTAGGATAACACCCAGCACACAGAAGGTGCTCAATGAGTACTCCTTGATGAAGGAAAGCACAAATCTTAAGACAAATATAACATGCTTGCAACTTTTAAAAAAACTCACATCTTACACAAATGATAATCTCTCTTCCTATTCTAATTTACCTTACTAAATGATGTTCAATGTGACAAAAGAAAATGATCAAAAAGCACTCCCCAAAAAGAATGAAAATAATTTCCTATTTCCCACTAGATTTCAGATATTTTAGCCTGTGGCACAAAAGAAGCCTCAAATATATGTGTTAAGGAAAAGGGCATTCTAAATGTCACATCTGTACACAAGCAAGTAATTTTAAAACACAAAAACCCAGGATTTCCCTGGTGGTCTAGCGGTTAGGACTTCACACTTTCACTACAGTGGGCATGGGTTTGATCCCTGGTCATGGAACAAAGATCCCACATGCCACCATCAACCAAAACAAAACAAGTAAAAAAAGATAGATAAATGAATAAAAACACAAGAAATCAATTTGATATATTCTTTTTCAAGTAACAGTTAAACAACCTGGCCTTAATCTAAACTTCACAAAAGAAAAACCGGTGATACATCACAAAATTACTTTTCACTTCCCTTCTTCTACCAGAAAACTTGGAACTAAGAAGAGTAATAGAATTCTTTTTTAGGTGATATAATTTGAATGAAAATTTTTCTGAGTTTAAGGGAGATGAAAAACAAGGGCCAAAAAGAGTATCTGCAGAGTCCCCATTTCTAAATAGGCAAATCACAAGGAACAAGAGGAGTACAAGGTAGCCCTGTGCCACTGCAGACACGTTTGTGTATAGCTGATCACTGAGCCAGAGGACTCAAACATCACAGCACGTAATAGCATGGAAGCACGCCAAGGTCTACTTGTGGGCCTCCTCATATTTTTTATGAAAGATAATATAAATACAGTAGGACTTCAGACAGGAAAACAGACAAACAATGGGTTCATAGTCTAGCAAATCTTAAATACATGTACACTAAACCCCCCAGACCAAATCTCCATGTCTTATTTTACCTAATCTTTGCCAAACTGCTATTTAGTGGATTCAAAAGAAGAAAATAAACAAAGATTGCCAGAAAGGTAAATAATATCTACTACCAAAGAACCATAAAATTCTAGCCTACCAAGTACATGAAAAGATGCTCAACATCATTAGTCATCAGGGAAGTGCAAATGAAACTATAAGAGATGCCACTTCACATCCATTAGAATGACCACAACTGGAAAAAAAAAAAAAAAAAGTAACAAATGTTGGTAAGGAAGTGGAAAAATGGAAACACTTATACATAATGTAGGAATATAAAATGATGCAGTCACTTGGGGAAATAATATAGCAATTTTTAAGAAGTTAAATATAAATTTACCACATAACCAGACATTCCACACATATGTATCTATCACCATGAGAAATAAAAATTTGTGTCCACACAAAGAACTACATGTGAATGTTCATAGAAGCATTAGCCATAATTGCTAGAAACTGGAAACAATCTAAATGTCCATCAGCTGGTAAATATATAGTCAAAATTTGCTGTTTTCATACAATGGAATCTACTTAGCAATAAAGAGGAACAATCTGATGATATATACTACAATATGGATGAGTCTCAAAAATAATACATAGGGACTAAAATGCTATAAAGTTGATTTATGGTGATGGCAGTACTACTGAGTAAATTTATTAAAAATCACTGAAAATTACAATGTAAAATATGCCTCAATAAAATTGTAAAAGTCACAATCAAGGTACTCAATTCATATTTTATATGTGCCAGAAATTAACATAATATTCCCATTTTGCACTGTGGCATAGCAATCTAAGATTTGACCAAGTATTCTCAGGCAGAAACAGGCTGAACTGCAAGAAGTACCCAGCTACCAGTTAACTGAGACATTAGGAATACTTATAGAATCAAAACATCTTCAGGGTCCCATCCCCATCGTTACGCATAATTCAAAAATTGCATGTCAACTAAAATATGAAGAGGTGAGAATCATTAGGTTAAAAAAAAAAAAAAGGAAGGATGAAAGAAAGAAAGAAATGAGGGAAGCTGAAATGTAGTTTAGATTAAAAAGTAAAGAGGGAAGAAAAACAGAGACATAATGAGATCTCCTATCACCAACATCCATGTCTCTGGATGTCAAAGGCTCAGGGAGTTTCGAGACTCTTAAGTGTTATCTTTTGAAGGGAAAGGAAACCAACTCTGATCTTGTAATTTTAAATTAATCATTACATTTTGTAACTGGAAAATAAAATCTTTATCAAAAGAAGTCTACTTTAAGACATTTTCAATCTTTTACCCTTACAACAACCTTTAGGAATTGAGGGTAAAAAATAATAATGATAACCACGAAAATGCCAATATTAATTGAACATTTTCTATGTGTCAAATAAAGGACAAACATACATGATCTCATATAATCTTTATAAGAATCCTAGGAAGTAACATTATTATGCTCATTTTCCAAAAGGGAAAACTGAGGCCAAAACTGAAGAAGAGACTAATGATCCCAGATTCAGTAATTCTAACAAAGACTTGAAAGAAGGCACTTTACTAGGGAACTCCTAAATTAGGCCAACACAAAGCAGATCAAATACTGCTTTTACAAACCTAGAAATTCTGTTTGGAAAAAGTCTCCAGGAGTAATAAATAAGACAGTCATTGAAGTGAAATTAGGACATAAAAATGTGACTAGTCCCTCTATAACTTTTCTAATCAGCCTCAGTTAAAGGCACCATCCCCAAATCACTTGGCCAATATGGCTCACAACCCCTCTACTGTTTTTCCTACATTTGTCTTTTTTATAATTAATTAATTTTATTTATTTATTTATTTATTTTGTCTGAGCTGGGTCTTTGTTGCAATGGGCTTCTTGTTGTCCTGGCTCCTCTTGTTGCAGAGCACAGGCTCTAGGTGTGTGGGCTTCAGTAGTTACAATGCACGGGCTCAGCAGTTGCAACACACGAGCCCTGGAGTGTGGGCTCGGGAGCTGTGGTGCTGAGACGTCACTGCAGCATAATATAGAATCTTTCCAGACCAGGGATCAAATCCATGTTCCCTGAACTGGCAGGCAGATCTTAACCACTGGGCCACCAGGGAAGTCCCCTTTCTTACATTCTTGATTATTTAACTCAGTTCAGGAACAACAAGAATGTAACAGGCTGAAAAGTGAGGTGGTCTCCAGAGTCCTCACTACTCTCAAAACACCAAGCCTATTCTCTCCACATTGCCTCTGCACTTTTTTTTATGTGTATAAACCCTTGGTACTCATTACATTTCAGGAAATGTCAGATCCCCATCTCTCAACACTGTCCATCATAGTCCTCACCATCTGTATTACTGCTCTGAACAGATCTTCCACAAACTATTATGTATTTAAAGGGTGCACATCTATTAATACATGCCATGCTGTTAGTCTGCTTGGATTGTTCAACACTTGCACCTTGACCACTCTAATAAACCATCCTTTAACAAAAAGCAAAAAAGCATAAAAATGAAGTGTGTACAACTCATTTCTCCAATGATATTAATAAATTACTGGTACAAAAAGTGTGCTAATTTTGTTTATTACCCCTTAAAGTATCTAGCAAAATGTTAGACATAGGAAATATTTAAGTTTCTAAAGTATGAATAGACTTAAATTTGGGCTTTCTTCTATAACTATGTATTTACAAGCATTTGTTTGTTCTATCAATAATCTAAGACTATAAGCTCATTGTTGGAAAAGATAATAACTTCATTTTCTTCAACAGTACTATACTGGATGTTTCGATTTTGTTTTCTTAAGAATGAAGTTAAGGGAGGATGTGGCCAGGTGGCAGAGTAGGAAGACCTGGAGCTCACCAGCTCCTACAGACACATCAAATTACAACTACTCACAGAGCAACTATAAATGAGAATGACCTGAAAACTAGCAGATATCTCCCACATAAAGACATAGAGTAGGAACCACAATGAGAAGGGTAGAAGGGACAATGACAAGACCTAGTCAAGATCTAACTCACCTGAATGAGCAACCCACAAACAAGAGTATAATCACAATTACAGAGGTTCTCCCCAAAGAGCAAGGGTTCCGAGCTGCACATCAGGGTCCCCAGCCCAGGAATCCTACATCAAGAAGACAAGCCACTACAACATCTGGTTTTGAAGGCCAGAAGGGCCTGCGTGCAGGACAGCAAGAGGGCTGTGGGAAAGACTCAGCTGTTTCAGGGATGTGCAGAATCTCATACACTCAGAGACCCAGGACAGAAGCAGCAGTTTGAAAGAAGCCTGGGCTAGACCTACATACTGATCTTAGGCTCCCAAGAGGCAAGAGATCACCCTGAGGGCACCAATGCTGGTGGCAACCATTCTGAGGATGTCATTCTACCACAAGGACACTGGTGCTGGCAATGCCATTTTGGGATCCACCCGATAGACTATTAGCTCCAGGGGCTTATCTGCACACCAGCAAGCTGGCAGCAGCCCTGTGCCCCAACCAGGGTCATGCAGACAGTCTCATGGGAAGCTGACCCCAACCTCCAGCCTGACTACAGCCACTATGCAGGGCACAGTCTTGCAGCCAACCGGGCCAGAAACCAGGAATCTGCCTACCAGACTGCCCATAGTACTCTTCCCACCACAACAGAAGGAGTTACACGGTCCTTATAGGGGGCACCCTAAGAACATATAGCTCTGAAATAGGAGGGGAGCAAGCTACTGGGCCCTACAGGACGTCAACCATATAAGGCCACTTCTCCAAGATCCAGAAATATAACCAATTTACCTGATAAATACAGAAAATTTGGCAAAATGAGGAGAGAGCAAAATATGCTCTACACAAAGGAATAAGACAAAGCTTCAGAAAAAGAACTAAAAGAAATGGAGGCAGGCAACTTACCTGATAAAGAGTTCTCATTAACGATCATTAAGATGCTCCATGAATGTGGGAGAAGAATTAGATGAACACAGTGAGAATTTTAGGAAAGTTAGAAAATATAAAAATAAACCGAACAGACATGAAGATAAAATACCCAGAAAAAAAAAACTGGAAGGAAAAGTATTTTAGATGATACAGAGAAGTATAATAGCAACATGGAAGACAGAGTAGTGGAAATCATTCAAGGTGAACAGGAAAAAAAAAGAATTTGAAAAAAATGAGAATATTTAAGAGACTTCTGGGACAACATCAAGCATACTAACATTCGTATTATAGGGGTACCGGAAAAAGACAGCAAAGGGCAGAGAAGTTACTTGAAGAAATAACAGGTGAAACTTCCTTAACCTAGGGAAAGAAAGAAACATTCAGTGAGAGGAAGCAAAGAATCGCAAACAAGAGGAACTTAAAGAGGTCCACACCACAACACGTTGTAATTAAAATGGCAAAAATTAAAGATAAAGAGAAAATCTTAAAAAGCAGCAAGAGAACACCCCAGACTGTCAGCTGACTCTTCAGCAGGAACTTTAGCAGGCCAGGAGGAGTGCCATGATATTCCAAGTGATGAAACAATAAAATCTACACCACAAATGTTCTACCTGCAAGGCTCTCACCCAGATTTGAAGGGGAAGAGGAAGAGTATTCCAAATGAGCAAAAGCTAAGAGAGTTCAGTACCACCAAACCAGCTTTGTAAGAAATGAATTCAAGGAATTTCTCTAAGTGGAAAAGACAGACTCCAAACAGAAACATGAAAATTCTTACATGTAAAGGCAAACAAATAGTAAAAGTAGTAGATAAACAACTTAAAAGCTAGAAGGAAGGTAAAAAGGCAAAAATAGTAAAATCATTTATAGCTACAACAAATAGTTAAGGGGTATACAAACAAAAAGATGTAAAATATGACAAAAAACATTAAATAAAGGGAGGTAGAAATAAAAATGCAGGGCTGTTACAATGCATTAGAACTGCAGAGATCTTCAATTTGAAATAATCACATATATACACGCACAGGTTGTTATATATGAACCTTATGGTAACAACAAAAGAGAATCACCAGGGATTCCCTGGTGGCTTAGTGGTAAAGAGCCTGCCTACCAATGAAGGAGACACGGGTTTGATCTCTCGGCCATGAAGAGACCTCAGATGCTGTAAAACCACCCCACATGAGCCACAACTGCTAAGCCCACTTGCCACAACACCTGAAGCCTGCATGACTTAAAGCCCGTGCCCTGCAACAAGAGAAACCACTGCAACGAGAAGACCTCTCACAAAAATTAAGAGCAGACCTCACTCGCTGCAACGAGAGAAAAGTACACACAGCAGAAAAGACCAAACAGCCGAAACAAATAAATAAATCTTTTAAAATTAATTAAATTACATGATATTTTAATAGGAATATTAAAGAAAAAGGAACAAAAGAAAACCATAAAAATGACCAGAAAACAATTAACAAAATGGCAAGAACTACATATACATCAATAGTTTAAATGAAAATAAACAAACTGCTCCAATCAAAAGACAGAATGGCTGAATAGATTTAAAAAAATAAAACCTATCTGTATGTTTCCCAGGTGATGCTAGTGGTAAAGAACCTGCCTGCCAATGAAGGAGACATAAGAGACGTGGGTCCAATCCCTGGGTCAGGAAGATCCCCTGTGGGAGGACATGGTAACCTACTCCAGTATTCTGGCCTGGAGAATCCCCATGGACAGAGGAGCCAAGAAGTCTACAGTCCACAGGGTCATACAGAGTTAGACACAACTAAAGCAACTTACCACACATATATGCAACCTACAAGAGACTTACTTCAGATCTAAAGATACACCCAGACTAACAGTGAAGAGATGGAAAAAATATTCCACATAAATCCAAATGAAAAGAAAGCTGGGGTGGCAGATGTATATCAGACAGGACAGACTTTAAAACAAAGATGTTATCAAGAGACAAAGACAGGCATTACCTAACGATCAAGGGATCAATCCAAGAAGATATAACAACTGTAAATGTATACACACCCAACATGCATGCCTGCATGCTAACTCACTTCAGTCATGTTTGACTCAGTAGCCCACCAAGCTCCTTGCTTCATGGGATTCTCCAGGTAAGAATACTGGAATGGGTTGCCATGCCCTTCTCCAGGGGATCTTCCCAACCCAGGGATTGAATGTGCATCTCTAATGTCTCCTGCACTGGCTTCTTTACCACTAGTGCCACCTGGGAAACCCAACACAGGAGTACATAAATAAATTAAGCCAACAGGATTACAATAATAGTAGGGGACTTTTAACACCCCATTTATATCTGCAGACAGATCATCTGGAAAAAATATCAATAAGGAAACACTAGCCTTAAATAACACATTTAACTAGATAAATTTTCTATGTATATACAGAATACGGGCTTCCCTGGTAGCTCCGATGGTGAACACAAGAGACCTGGGTTCAATCAGAACATAAGCAAAAAGCAGCAGAATACACATTCAAGTGCACAAAGAACATTCTCCAGGATATGTTGCCACAAAACAAATCTGAATAAATTTGAGATGACAGAAATCATATCAGTAGTATGAGAAGAAAAATCAATAAGAAAAAAAATGAAAAAGCACAAACACATGCAGCCTAAACAATATGCCACTGAACAACCAACAGGACACTGAAGAAATCAAAAGGAAATAAAAATCTGGAGACAAATTAAAATGAAACACAATCCAAACATGATACAATAATCCAAAGTCTATGGAACACAGCAAAAGCAGTTCTAAGAGGAAAGTTTACAGTCATACAAGCCTACTTCATGAAATAAGAAAAATCTCAAAGCAATCTAACCTTATACCCAAAGGAACCGGAAAAATTAAAATAAACAAAACCTAAAGTTAGTAGAAGGAAAGAAATAATTAATATCAGAGCAAAAATAAAGACTAAAAACCAGAAAGATCAATGAAAGAGCTAGTTCTTTGAAAAGATACACAAAATTAATAACTATTTAGCTAGACTCATAAAGACAGGGCCCAAATAAACAACTGAGAAATTACAGGTGAAACCACAAAAATACAAAAGATCCTTAGAGATTACTGTGAACAAGTATACATCAACAAAATGGGCAATTTAAAATAGATGTATTCCAAGCAATATACAATCTCCAAAGACAATCAGGAAGACACATAAAATATGAAGACTGGTTACCAGTAATGAAACTGAACCAATAATTGTGAAAATTACCAACAAAGAAAAATCCAACACCAATAGGTGATATTCTATCAAACATTTAAAGAGTTAATACCAACTCACGCTATGCCAAAAAACTGAAGACAAAGGAACACTTTGGAATGCATTCTGTAAGATCGGCATCACGCTACCAAAACAGGCAAAAACACCACCCCAAAAATAAAATTACAGGCCAGTACCATTGACGAACACAGGTGCAAAAACTCTCAAAATATTAGTAAACTGAAATCAACAATGCACCAAAAGAATCATATACCATATCGAGTAGACTTTATCCTAGAGATATATGATTAAAGATGATTTAATACTCCACAAACCAATCAATGAGATATACCACTTTAACACACTGAAGAATAAAAATGATATGATCATATCAATAGATGCACAAAAAGCTATTCATAAAATTCAATATCCATTTATGATAAAAAAAAAAAACTCTCTAGAAAGTGAGCACAATATATATATTGTGAACCTACCTCAATATAATAAGGCCATATATGACAAGCCCACAGTTATCATACTCAATGGTGAAAAGCTGAGAGCATTTCTTCTAAAATCAGGAACAAGACAATGATGTCCACTCTTGCCACTTTTATCCAACATAGTTTTGGAAGTTCTACCCACAGCAAACAGAGAAGAAAAATAAATAAAAGGAATCTAAATTGGAAAAGAAGAAGTAAAACTGTCAATGTTTGCAGAGGACATGACCATATATAGAAAATCCTTATAATGCTACCCAAAACTATCAGAATTAATTTAATACATAAACTCAGTAAAGATCTAGAATAAAAACGTAATATTCAGAAACATGCTGTGTTTCTATACACTAATAACAAACCATCAGAAAGAGAAATTGATCACATTTACAATTTCATCCAAAAGAATAAAATACCTTGGAATAAATACAACCAAAGAGGCAAAAAAACTTGTACTTTGAAAGCTATAAGACATGGATGAAAGAAACTAAAGACAACAAAAGCAAATGGAAAGAATACTATGCTTATGGGTTGGAAGAATTAATACAGTTAAAATGATCATAAATCCTAAAGGTAATCTATAGATTCAATGCAATCCCTATCAAAATACCCATGATACTTTTCACAGAACTAGAACAAATAATTCTAAAATTTGTCTGAAAACATCCCAAACAGCCAAAACAATCTTAAGAAAGGAGAACAAAGAGGGAGGTATCATGTTCCGTGACTTTAATTTATATTACAAAGGTACAGTAATCAAAATAGTCTAGCATTAGTACAAAAAAGAAAAATACATGGGTCAATATAACTAAATAGAGAGTACAGAAATAAATCAAAACTTAAATGGTCAATTAATCTCCAACAAAAAAGGCAATGGGGAGTAGACAGTCTCTTCAATAAATGATGCTGGGAAAAGTGGACAGCTACATGCAAAAGAATCCAACTGGATTGCTTTCTAATATCATGCACAAAAATAAACTCAAAATGGATTAAAGACTTAATATAATACCTGAAACCATAAAATTCCTAGAAGAAAGCATAGACAGTACGATCAAAGCAGTATTTATTGGATTTCTCTCTCAGGGAACGGCAACAAAAGCAAAAATTAACACATGGGACTACATGAAACTAAGAAGCTTTTGCACAGTGAAAACTATCAACAACTAGGAAGGCAGCCTAACAAGTGAAAGAAAGTATTTCCAAATGAACTATCCAATAAGGAGTTTCCATCCAAAATAAACAAAAAACTCATACAACTGAACATCAAAAATAAAAATGGCCAGAGTACTTGTATAGACATTGCTCCAAAGAAGACATACAGATGGCCAACAGGCATATGAAAAGGTAGTCAGCATCACTAATAACCAGGGAAACACAAATCAAAATCAGAATAAGATCTATATCATACCTGTCAGAATGGCTGTTTTCAAGAAGTTAACAAATAAGAAATATTGGTGAAGATGTAAAGAAAAACACTTGTGCACTGTTTGCAGGACTATAAACTAATACAACCACTATGGAAAACAGTATGCAGGTGCCTCAAAAAATTAAAAATACAACTACCATATGATTCACCAATTCAACTTTCTTCACACCTGAAGAAAACAAAAACAGTAACTGGAAAAATATGTGCACCTCTACATTTATTGCAGCATTGCAGCACTGCTTACAATAGCCAACATATAAAAGCAACCTGTGTCCATTGATAGATAAAAGGATAAAGAATATGTGGTATATATACAATGAAATATGAATAGGCATAAAAAAGAATGAAATCTTACCATTTTCAACAACACGGATATATCTAGAGGATATCATGCTAAGTGAAATAAGTCAAACAGAGACTACAAACATTACATGATTTCATATGTGAAATCAAAGATAACAAAACAAACAAAATAAAGTGAAAACAGAATCAACAAACACAGAGAACAAACGGGCAATTGACACAGGTGAGCACGGTGGAAAGGGGGAGAATTAGGTGAATAGTTAAGTGATACAAACCTGTAATTATGAAAAGAATAAAGTCATGGGGATGTAATACACAACATAAAGACAGTGATACTATAGTGATTCTATGTGGGGATACGTGGCTAAAGGACTCATATAGTGATCATCTAACCATTTCATAAAGCATGCAAATGCCAAATCATTAAACAGTGCTCTTAAAACAAAATATTGTACATCAACTGTATTTTTTTAAAGAGTTTAAAGACAGAAAAATGAATTTAACGGCTTCTAGTGTGGCATTAGTAAACTACTTTTTTTTGTCCAAAATACTAAAATTATTCTATGTATTTTTATAACTAAGTATCCACTCTATTTTCATATATTGCTGAATCAAAAGGCATTTACTAAACATTTATTTGTTCACTATAAACAGTGATGAGGCAAATGTGAAAATCCTTTGAAGAAATGCAGAACAGTAAAAGCAATTTACCTTCGTCAAAATAAGAAAATGCTAAAAGCTCTTATAAACTGCAGGGAGGCAAACTTAGCCCATATATGCAAATATAAATGCAAAAGGGGGAGGCTGAGCATAAAATTGTACTTGTATGTAATGTACACATGTATGTACACAACATGGTAACAATAATGAAAAACAAAGATGAAGAGTAATTTAAAACAAAACAATAGCATTTTCTTCTACTACAATGCTTAATTTCATAACAATAAAATGTTAATAAGAAAAGAAAATGTGGGACTTCCCTGGTGGCACAGTGGTAAGAATCTGCCTGTCAATGCAGAGGACAAGGGTTTGATCCCTGGTGCGGGATGATTCCACATGTTATGGAGCAACTAAGCTCATGTGCCACAACTACTGAGCCTATGCTTTAAAGCCTGCGAGCTGCACCCACTGAGCCTGTGTGCCGCGACTACCGAAGCCTGCATACCTAGAGCCTGTGCTTTGCAACCAGAGAAGCCATCACAATGAGATGCCCGTCACTGCAATGAGAGCAGCCCCTTCTCACCACAACCAGAGAAAGCCCTCGTGAAGCAAGGAAGACTGAGTGCAGCCAAAAATAAGTAAATATAAAAAAAGAAAATGTGGAAAGAAAAGCCCAAATCTGTATACATTTTATAAACGTCCATAACCAAAACATTTCATACCTGTAAACATGGCGTGAAAGTAAGGACTACAGGCAGCCAGCACCACTCTATGAGCAGAAATTTCCATGTCTTCGGCCACAATCGTGACATCACACAGCAAATTCTGACTGTTTATGAGAGAGAGAGAAAATTTAAATGATAACAACAATAAATGTACTGAACATCCTATGCAAAACCTTTACAGTGAAGCCCCAATTTTCTGAAGACTTAACTAAAAACTGCCATCCTTAAAAATGAGTTCCCAAACATGAAGCACAAATAAAACAGCCATGACATAGGCCAACATGCCTTTGCCCTCACTCAGAATTTTGCTTGTGTTATCTCAACCTAATGAAAGTTACTGGCAGCAAATTATCAATGGAGTAGGAAGGGGAAGTTGTTTATATTAAGAACTGCATCAGCAGAAGTGGCAGATGGTGGTATGACACTAAGACAAGACAAAATAAAACACACATAGAAAACTAAATTGGGTCAAAGTACCAAAACTATACAGACACAGGAAATGTCCTGGGTCATGAAGCAAAGGTAGAGTTATATTCAACTACTTGCTACATGAAAGGCATTTGAGCATTTGAAGTTTAACTTAATCAGAACATTTTCCAGTGCAAAACATCTCATTCTTCAATGTCAGAAAATATTATCACACATAAAATTAAAAAGAATTTTGTTACCTTAAAAGTTATTCAGTACATATAATTACACTTCTAGTTCTAAAATATCCATTTTAATGGATATGCATTTTAATGCATTCAAAAACATGCAGTAAACACTTTTCACAAGCTATATAAGCTGCTAGATGAAACGCTCCAGCTAAATAAGAATGTCACTGAGTATCTTTTTGGGGTAAAACTTTGCTGGCACTAATTTCAGAAAAAAGAAGAGGACTCCACCAACCTTACTGGCAATCACGTCACTAATGACTGAAACAAGGTGTGATGAGCCGAAAGTCCTTTCTGCACCTCAAATATCCTGACACTGAATTCATGAGTATAGTGTACCTAGGTGACACTAGGCCTCCTGCTAAACTATCCCCATTCCCCACAAGGGTGCGCCTACCAGCTTCTGCAATTTCTAATAGCTTACAAGAAACATTTTCACAGGAGCTTAACCCAGTCGTTGAGTGTTCCATTTCCCACACCACTTTCAAACTTCTTTCTGTGCTGTGCTGTGCGCGCTCAGTCGATTTAGTCATTTTCAACTCTTTGCAACCCTATGGACTGTAGCCCACCAGGCTCCTCTGACCATGGGATTATCTCAGCAAGAATAGTGGAGTGGGTTGCCATTTCCTCCTCCAGGGGATCTTTCCAATCCAGGGATCTAACCTGCGTCTCCTACGGTTCCTGAATTGGCAGGTGGATTCTTTACCACTGAGCCACCTGGGAAGCCCTATTTCTGTGGAGTTCACACCAAAACTTCTGAAGATCCTACTGGTACTCACATTCCCTCCAAGTCTAGAAGAAACTGTAAGAAAAGGGGCCAACCCAGCCACAGTGAGGACAGCATCCCAGAGATAAGCTCACTGTGCCCTGTAAGCTGAAGCATGGGTTATGATGAGACATAACCTGTTAGGCTCCAGATGTGGCACATCACTCTCTGAAATTCCTCCAGATCAATGTGGAAAACTGACAAAGTCCACAGTACACTCTGAGCAGTTGAAACCACTCTGCAATTCTATGAATTCCATGGGTTCTTAAGTAAGCAGGAGGAAGTCAGTGGTTTTTCGGGAAGATGTTATGCGGGAGCTCCATCCACATGTATAATTTCACTTAGACCTTATCAACGTCTTATGCTGCTGCTGCTGCTAACTCACGTCCAACTCTTAGCGACCCCATGGACTACAGCCTACCAGGCTCCTCTGTCCATGGGATTTTCCAGGCAAGAGTACTGGAGTGGGCTGCCATTGCCTTCTCTAATCAATATCTTATGAGGTTCATGTTATTGTAATTTCTACCCTTAAAATGTATAGCTGGGGAAACCAAGGTAAAGATGAATAAGCAGTCTAAAGTCACCACTAGTGGCAATGCCAGGATTCAAATCTAAGGAGTCTGGTTTACAAAACCATCTAAAGTTATGTGATTTTAAGACGTGTTAAAGCTTGAATAAAACAGGGAATAGAAAGTATAAACAACAGCCATTTTTTATTAGACATACTGTACACCAGATACGATGCAGAATTCTTACGTATAGTTTACAAAAGGCCCAGTTTTAGTGGGTTTTTAGCACTACCACTACAAAAATAGTTAGAGAAGTCAAATTCAACAAAGCACTGAAAGATCTTCTCTGCCCTTAAGGAGACTAGCAGAAAGGTCTGACAATCCAAGGATTACAGAACAAAGTAGAAAGTGCCAGAGGGAAGACGCTAGGAGAACAGGAGAGCATCTAAATCAGACTCGGGGTCAGAAAAGGCACCCTGCAGCTACTGTACTTAGCTGAGTTCTAATCACAGATAAGTGTTACCTGGATGGAGAGGAGCAAGAGAATCTCACACAGAGAGAAGAGCAGAGGCTACTGGATGGAGACCTTAAGTAGCAAAGTACTACGGGGAGTGTGGCACAAAAAGAGCATGTGAGAAGAGGGATGCTGGGGTGAGCAGAGCCATCCAGGTTTCCCACCATAACCATCTCCACACAGCTCAAACGTGAGTCAACTGCATCTTTATGTCTCTTTTCCTTTTGTCAATAATCCTTCCTAGTGCTCTAGTTTCAAGATGGAAGTTAAATGGAATTACACTGAACACCTCAAAATCCCGTAATTACACTCAGCTTCAATTATAATTACTCATTGATCCAAACCTTTTATCACATAATTATCTTGGCCTTACTGGCTACTGGTAAGATAATTAATATAAGTTAGTTGCTCAGTTGTGTCCAACTTTTCAACCCAATGGAGTATAGCCCACCAGGCTCCCCTGTCCATGGAATTCTTCAGAAAAAATACTGGAGTGGATAGCCATTCCCTTTTCCAGGGGATCTTCCTGACCCAGGGATCAAACTGAGTCTCCTGCATGGCAGGCAGATACATTACCATCAGAGCCACCAAGGTATAATAGTAGCTTATTAGCTGATGTTAATTAACTAATAAGATAAAAACAAAGGCAAACCAGTATGAAGTCACACCCTGGGATAGGTCACATGGAGTGTAA
This sequence comes from Bos mutus, assembly GCF_027580195.1. Taxonomy (NCBI): domain Eukaryota; kingdom Metazoa; phylum Chordata; class Mammalia; order Artiodactyla; family Bovidae; genus Bos; species Bos mutus. Next base: position 71,976,071 of record NC_091633.1, read on the forward strand.
TGCCACATTATAGATCAAAGACATGCTTAGTTTTAGTATTCAATTCCAGCAATAACATATTTTTAAAACAGTACTTGCAGACAAGAGAGATTTGACCAATCTTCCTATCATTCAGCCAGTTTGTGTCTACTGAATGTAGACACATTCTTATCTTTTCAAGTGTGCATGCTCACAAGAAGTTGAATGACTTTGGATGAGGAGAAGAGAGCTACAAATAAAATCCAGCAATAAAAATAACAGAAATTTGTTTTAGCCATCCATACCCAAAGTATACATGGTGAGTTTATATTTCTACTATGAGAAATGCTGGACTGGAAGAAACACAAGCTGGAATCAAGATTACCCAGAGAAATATCAATAACCTCAGATATGCAGATGACACCACCTTTATGGCAGAAAGTGAAGAGGAACTAAAAAGCCTCTTGATGAAAGTGAAAGTGGAGAGTGAAAAAGTTGGCTTAAAGCTCAACATTCAGAAAACGAAGATCATGGCATCCGGTCCCATCACTTCATGGGAAATAGATGGGGAAACAGTGGAAACAGTGTCAGACTTTATTTTTCTGGGCTCCAAAATCACTGCAGATGGTGACTGCAGCAATGAAATTAAATGATGCTTACTCCTTGGAAGGAAAGTTATGACCAACCTAGATAGCATATTGAAAAGCAGAGACATTACTTTGCCAACAAAGGTTCGTCTAGTTAAGGCTATGGTTTTTCCTGTGGGCATGTATGGATGTGAAAGTTGGACTGTGAAGAAGGCTGAACGCCGAAGAATTGATGCTTTTGAACTGTGGTGCTGGAGAAGACTCTTGAGAGTCCCTTGGATTGCAAGGAGATCCAACCAGTCCATTCTGAAGAAGATCAGCCCTGGGATTTCTTTGGAAGGAATGATGCTAAAGCTGAAACTCCAGTACTTTGGCCACCTCATGCGAAGGGTTGACTCATTGGAAAAGACTCTGATGCTGGGAGGGACTGGGGGCAGGAGGAGAAGGGGACGACAGAGGATGAGATGGCTGGATGGCATGACTGACTCGATGGACGTGAGTCTGAGCAAACTCCGGGAGTTGGTGATGGACAGGAAGGCCTGGCGTGCTGCGATTCATGGGGTCACAAAGAATCAGACGTGACTGAGCAACTGATCTGATCTGATCTGATCTGATGTGAAATCTAATGAGGCAATTGACTAAAAAAATTAAAGTCTTTCAGAATGAAGGTATAAATAAAGTTGCTAATTAGTAAAATCTGCACTTATTCACTCATTCATCAAATATCTAAAGTGCATACAGGGCACCAAGGACAATGTCAGTTAATTAACTAGTAAGATAAAAACAAAGGCAAACCAGTACGAAGTCACACCTTGGGATAGGTCACATGGAGTGTCATGCCACGTTATAGACCAAAGACATGCTTAGTTTTAGTATTCAATTCCAGCAATAACATGTTTACCACATGTTCACCACATTAAATAAGACAATGCCCATGATAGTAAGGAATCTACCCTGGAGGCTGGCAAAGAGACAAGCTAACAGACACTTACAAAATGAAATGACAACTATTAGGGCAAGTGTGGGAGGTTGGAGTACACAGCACACAAGCCAAGCCCTAACATACAGGAAAGCTTCGGAAAGAGAATAACTTCTAAGGGCTCATGTCTGGAGAAGAACAGGGGTTACACAGGCCTCATATAAAACTCAAATGATACAGAAAAAAGATAGACACTCATCTCCCAAGTGAAACATCGTAACAAATGGTCCTTCTCAGGAAAAAACTCCTTTGAAAATAAATCATACCCAAATATATCAACACACTCTTTGGTTTTCAGGTATCAAAGGAGTGAATTCCTAAGACTGGAAAACCCTATTGTTTCTATATATATATACAGAAGCCTTCCCTACACTGGGAAGGCGTTCCAAGACCTCCAGTGGATCCCTAAAACCGCAGATGGCACTGAAACCTGTATGTACTGTTATTTCCATACATACATACCCATGATAAAGTTTAATTGATAAATTAAGCATAGTAAGAGATTAACAACAGTGATAATAAAACAGAACAATAACTATACTGTAATAACAGTTATGTGAACGTACTCTCGCTCTCCCAAAATACCTTACTATACAAATTTAATGTGTTTTCCATCTTAACTGAGCAGTTATCATGCCCTGTGGCTATAACTTTCACAGTTTGAGGTGTGACAGCAAAATTAGCACAAATTTCTTTTTCGTTTTTCACAATTTCACAAATGGAAGGTTTATTCTTACCACAGATCTTAGCAACCTCAGCATATGATGTTTTTTTCTTAAGAACATTTACACTTTTCACTTAAAGCTTTGGCATTTCTGAATTGCCAGGATCACTTCTCCTGCACTTGGGGCCATTATGAAGTAAAATAAGGGTCACTTGAACATAAGCACTGCAACAATCAACCTAACAACCAAGAGAGCTGCTGAGTGACGAATGGCTGAGACACATTGGGCAGAGGGGTGAGTCCCATTTCAAGCTGGAGCAGGCAGGACAATACCATCACACAACCAGAACAGTGCTCAACTTAAAACTTATGAATTTTGTTTCTGGAATCTTCTATTTAATATTTTCAGCCTGTAGTTGACCACGGTAACCAAAACCTTGGATAAGAGTGGACTAATGTATATCTTCTTAAAGTTAGAATGTGCCATTAGGCTCTGAGGTATCTAAAATAATTGGTAGTTTCAGGAAACAAGAATTTACTTTCGACTGGAGGTGGGGGTGGTGGAGAGATTACATAGCATCTGTCCACCTTTCTTCCTCAGGTGCACAGGAAGAGGCAGACTCAGAGCTGGTTAAGCTGCTTCATCAAATGCTGGCTGCTTAGCACAAGAGGAGGTGAGACAGAAAAACAAGCTGTTTTAATTAAATCAGTCATATTTAACCAAACCTCCTATAACTGATAATGTCGTTCAACAGACAAGCGAGATGTAACCTAGCTAAAATGTCAATAATCTTGAAGAGCAACACAACTCCATAACAAGTGGTAGCACCATCAACTTTTTCTCCTTAAAACAATGATGGTTAGAATGGGAATTTCTGTAGCAGTGAAGCACAAGGAAAACCTAGCTGCTGGTTCACCACCACATTCAGAGTCCTGAAAAACAGCAGAGATTGTACCTGCTGAGATTTCAAAGCAAAATAAGAAAGGGTGATGGCCAACTATGGTCAATGATTTAGAAAGTGCCTTAAACAAGAACAGGATCCCAGAATAGAGAATTTCACATAGAAACATGTCACAAGAAGATGTGGCAAGAAGCACATTACTGAGTATTTGTAGAGAAGGGAAGGTAAAGAATCCAGATTTAAGGACTTCTAAGAATACTTGGTCATAGTTAAGAGAGAAAAAAAAAAAAACACCAATAATTGGAAATAAAGTGAAAGAAGATATGAGCAACAGGGAAAAGACAAAGTGGAAACATGAGGATTTTACAGAGAGGAAACAGTAATGGTAGAAGTGAGTTCTGAACACGTGTGATGAAAAAACTACATGCAGAAAAAGGAAAATATGTACAAGGAAAACATCTTCATTAAAAATTATTTTAAAAATCTGATGAAATAAAATATGAGCTAGATATCCTTGCTGTTACTGTTGATGCTGTTCAGTCACTAAGCTGTACCCAACTCTTTGCAACCCCACAGACGGTAGCACACCAGGCTCCTCTGTCCTCCATTATCTCTGGGAGTTTGCTCAAATTCCTGTTCACTGAGTCAGTGATACTATCTAACCTTCTCATTCTCTGCTGCCCCTTTCCTTTTGCCTTCAACATTTCCCAGCATTAGGGTCTTTTCCAATCTGAGTACACCTCATTGGAAAATGAGGAGTGAAGAGCAATTAGTAATAGCTCCAGAAAAGATGAAGCAGCTGGCCAAAGCAGAAATAACACTCAGCTGTGGATGGGCCTGGTGGTGAAAGGAAAGTTGATGCTATAAAGAACAATACTGTATAAAAACCTGGAATGTTAGGTCCATGAATCAAGGTCCATAAATTGGACATGGTCAAACAGGAAATGCCAAGAGTGAACACTGATATCTTAGAAACCAGTGAACTGAAATGGATGGGAAAAAGCAAATTTAATTCAGATGACCATTGTATCTACTACTGGAAGCAAGAAATGGAGCAGCCCTTGTAGTCAAAAGGAGAGTATGAAATGCAGTACTTGAGTGCAATCTCAAAAATGACAGAATTACCTTGGTTCATTTCCAAGGCAATCATTCAGCATCACAGTAATCCAAGTCTGTGTCCCAACCACTGATGCTGAAGAAGCTGAAGCTGACTGGTTCTATGAAGACTTACAATGCCTTCTAGAACTCACACCAAAAAATATGTGCTTTTCATCTTAGGGGATTGGTATACAAAAGTAGGAAGTCAAGAGATAACCAGAACAGGCAAGTTTGACCTCAGAGTACAAAATGAAGCAAAGCAAAAGCTAACACAGTTTTGTTAAGAGAACATGCTGGTCATAGCAAATACCTTCTTCCAACAACTCAAGAGATGACTACACATGGACATCACCAGATGGTTAATACTGAAATCAGACTGACTCTACTCTTTGCAACTGAAGATGGAGAACCTCTATACAGTCTGCAAAAAGAAGACCTGGGGCTGACTGTGGATCAGATCGTGAGCTCCTTATTGCAAAATTCAGATTTAAGTTGAAGAAAGTTGGGAAAACCACTTGGGTATCCAAATATGACCTAAATCAAATCCCTTATGATTGTACAGTAGAGTTAATGAATAGATTCAAGGGATTAGATCTGGTAGACAGAGTGCCTGAAGAACTGTGGACAGAGGTTCATAATATTGTACAGGAGGCAGTGTCCAAAACCATCCCAAAGAAAAAGAAATCCAAGAAGGCAGAGTGGTTGTTTAAGAAGTCTTTATACAGATAGCTGAGAAAAAAAGTGAAAGTCAAGGAGAAAGGGAAGGATATTCTTAACTGAATGCAGAGTTCTAGAGAATAGCAAGGAGAAATAAAAAGACCTTCTTAGCAAACAATGCAAAGAAATAGAGGAAAACAATGCGGAAGACGAGAGATCTCAAGAAAATTGGAAATATCAAGGGAACATTCATATAAGAATGGGCACAATAAATGATAGAAATAGTAAGGGAACTATCAAACAGAAGAGAATAAGAAGTGGTGATGAATACACAGAAGAACTATACAAAAAATGTCTTAATGACATGGGTAACCACTATGGTGTGGTCACTCACCTAGAACTGAACATCCTGAAGTATGAAGTCAAGTGGGCCTTAGGAAGCATTACTATAAAGCTAGTGGAGGTGACAGAATTCCAGCTGAGCTATTTAAAATCCCAAGAGTTGATACTGTTAAAGTGCTGTACTCAGTGTATCAGCAGATTTGGAAAGCTCAGCAGTGGCCTCAGGACTGGAAAAGTTCAGTTTTCATTTCAATCACAAAGAAGGACAATGGCAAAGAATGTCCCAACTACTGTATAACTGTGCTCATTTCACATGCTAGCAAGGTTATGCTCAAAATCCTTCAAGCTAAACTTCAACAGTACTTGAAATGAGAAATTCCAGATGAACAAGCTGGGTTTAGAAAAGGCAGAGGAACTAGAGATTAAATTGCCAACATTTGTTGAATCATGGAGAAATCAAGGGAATTCCAGAAAAACATCTGCTTCTGTTTTATTGACTATGCCAAAGCCTTTGACTGTGGATCACAACAAACTGTGTGACATTCTTAAAGAGATGGGAGTACCAGACCAACTTACCTGTCTCCCGAGAAACCTGTATGTAGACAAAAAATAACAGTTGGAACCGGACATGGAACCACTGACTGATTTAAAATTGGGAAAGGAGTATGAGAAGACTGTATATTGTCACTCTGCTTATTTAACTTATATGCAGAATGCATTACATGAAATCCCAGACTGGAAGAAGCATAAGCTGGAATCAAGATTGCCAGGAGAAATATCAACAATCTCAGATAGGCAGATGATACCACTCTAAAGGCAGAAAGTGAAGCGAAACTTAAGAACCTCTTGATGAAGGACAAAAAGGAGAGTGAAAAAGCTGGCTTGAAGCTCAGCATTCAAAAAACTAAGATCATGGTATCTGGGCCCATTATTTCATGGCATTTCCTTCCTCCTCATACCACACACCTTCTGACTTGGGGAGGCTCATCTTCTACTGTCACATCTTTTTGTCTTTTCATACTGTTCATGGGGTTCTCCTGTCAAGAATACTGGAGTGTTTTGCTACTACCTCCTCCAGTGGACCACGATTTGTCAGAACTCTTCACTATGAGCCGTTTATCTTAGGTAGCCCTGCAGAGCATGACTCATAGCTTCACTGAGTTACCTAAGCCGCTTCACCACAACAAAGTTGTGTTCCATGAAGAGGTGATCAGTTCAGTTCAGTTCAGTCGCTCAGTCGTGTCCGACTCTTTGTGACCCCATGAATCGCAGCACCCCAGGCCTTCCTGTCCATCACCAACTCCCGGAGTTCACTCAAACTCACGTCCATCGAGTCGGTGATGCCATCCAGCCATCTCATCCTCTGTCGTCCCCTTCTCCTCCTGCCCCCAATTCCTCCCGGCATCAGAGTCTTTTCCAATGAGTCAACTCTTCGCATGAGGTGGCCAAAGTACTGGAGTTTCAGCTTCAGCATCATTCCTTCCAAAGAACACCCAGGGCTGATCTCCTTTAGAATGGACTGGTTGGATCTTCTTGCAGTCCAAGGGACTCTCAAGAGTCTTCTCCAACACCACAGTTCAAAAGCATCAATTCTTCGGCGTTCAGCTTTCTTCACAGTCCAACTCTCACATCCATACATGACCACTGGAAAAACCATCGACTTGACTAGATGGACCTTTGTTGGCAAAGTAATGTCTCTGCTTTTTAATATGCTATCTAGGTTCGTCATAACTTTTCTTCCAAGGAGTAAGCATCTTTTAATTTCATGGGTGCAGTCACCATCTGCAGTGATTTTGGAGCCCCAAAAAATAGTCTGACACTGTTTCCACTGTGTGCTCATCTATTTCCCATGAAGTGATGGAACCAGATGCCATGATCTTCGTTTTCTGAATGTTGAGCTTTAAGCCAGCTTTTTCACTCTCCTCTTTCACTAAGGGGTGATACTCTTAGCTATAATTCAAATGAGAAACATCAAGGTAAGACCTTCCAGTTTTCTGACTTTTAGGAGGGGAATCTGAAGGCAAACTCTGAAGCATGCTAGTGGGAAATCAGCAATGCCACAAAACAGAAGAGAAAAACAGAAGCAAGTTCACTTACTACCATCCATTCTTCACATCTTTGAAATGTTTAATGATTCTATCCATGGTCAATAAATACCACCTAATAGGAAATCTATCACAAGTGCTTAAGATACACTGTAGAAGATTATAAGCTAACTTGAGACTGTTAGCTTCAAAATGTCTCTTAAATTTTCTTAAATAAATGAGTTTGCTTGAGTTAGGGCTCTTCCCAACTACTCTATCCTTCAAGGAATGTTTTATATTCTACTTTAGTACAACAAGAAAACAAAAGAAGCTGATAATGTTTTACTATAGAAACATATGTATATATACACACACATATAAGTTAGGAATTAAAAAAAAAATTCACACCCTGTGCAATTTCCTAAAACCTTTTAAAAAACAGTAATATGCAATATAAAGCTATGAAGTGAAAGCAAGCCAGCCTCATTTCAGTTTATTGTTTAATTCACTTGTGACCTAAGAAACAAAGTACAAATAACCAAAGAAGAGCCAAAACTCAGTGTTTTCATAGACGCAAAACAGATACAATCTTAGTAGTGATCTGTGTCCAGGATGTCTAAAGTCCTAAGGGAAAACTACAATAAGCAATCCCTTAAGACAGACCTCAGGCTCTTATGTTTATCCTATCTTCTAGAATGTAAAACTATTATAACTGAACAATTAAATATTTACAACTTCTGTGTGATATACAGGCAAACATTCAAACTTCTTCAATGATTTACTAAAAAGTTTCAACTCCTAAATGTAAGTTAAGGATCAATATTTGTTGCTGTTATTTAGTCACCAAGTCATGTCCAACTCTTTTGAGACCCCAAGGACTATAGCTCACCTGGCTCTTCTCTCCATGAGATTTCCCAGGCAAGAATACTGTAGTATATTACCATTTCCTCCTCCAATGGATCTTCTTGATTCAACGATTAAAGCCACATCTCCTACTTAGCAGGTGGATTCTTTACCACTGAGCAACCACAGAGGCCCAAGGATCTATATTAGCTTCCTTCTCAACAAATAATAGGTTGGCTCCCACTAATACTCTTTGAAACTTTTAAAATTCAAGTCCAGTCTTATCCCATATCCTAGAAGACAGTCGGGAGAAGGCAATGGCAGCCCACTCCACTACTCTTGCCTGGAAAATCCCATGGGCAGAGGAGCCTGGTAGGCTGCAGTCTATGGGGTCACTAAGAGTCAGACATGACTGAGTGGCTTCATTTTCATTTTTCACTTTCATGCACTGGAGAAGGAAACGGCAACCCACTCCACCGTTCTTGCCTGGAGAATCCCAGAGACGGGGGAGCCTGGTGGGCTGCCGGCTATGGGGTTGCACAGAGTCGGACATGACAGAAGTGACTTAGCAGCAGCAGCAGCAGCAGCAGCAGAAGACAGTCATTTTTGCTTTCTTTATTTTAAATGCAAAACGTTAAATCCAAGAGTTCTCTTCTGGTTACCTCAAAAAGCTCACAGTGTAATGTTCTCAAGTAAAGGTGTACTGGGGATACAGCCTGTTTCTCTGTCTACTTTGCAGGCCCAATACACTCTGTTGCATATGTTAAGCACTCTGTAAAGGTTACTGCTTTGCTTTTGAAAATGTGAGTGTGTTAGTGCTTTGAAAAACTCCTCCCTTTGCCAAGCCACGTCTAGGAAATATACAGAGCTGACTTCCCCACCAGAGATGTGTTTTTGTACCAGACTCGCTCCGGTACTCTTGCCTGGAAAATCCCATGGATGGAGGAGCCTGGTGGGCTGCAGTCCATGGGGTCGCTAAGAGTCGGACACGACTGAGTGACTTCACTTTCACTTTTCCCTTTCATGCATTGGAGAAGGAAATGGCAACCCACTCCAGTGTTCTTGCCTGGAGAATCCCAGGGACAGGGGAGTCTGGTGGGCTGCCGTCTATGGGATCGCACAGAGTCAGACACGACTGAAGCGACTTAGCAGCAGCATCTTTCACTACACTGAAAGGTTGTTCCTCTGACATCACTAGCTTTACAATGCTACACCCTTTCTCAGAAACCTTCACTGATTCCCACTGCCCTGGGAATTAAGTCCCAATAAATCATCATTTAAGCCTACCATAATTTTGACCTTTTCTACAGACTCCCCAACATGAACTATTTTGATGCACGTTACCAAACAAGATACATTTGGCCCGTCCCTAGTTTGTGCAATTATCTAGACCAGGAACTGCCTTTCGTCTCCAGTACTTTTTATGAATCCTACTGCACCCCTATCAGGCCCAGCTAAAATCACTTCTGTGAATTTCTCTTGTGAGAACCCTCTTCAGAACCCACATTTTGCACACAATCTTCCACCACCTAATTCTCTTCTCTACATCTCCTGCACAAAGGGCATGGGCAGTGTCAGACACTGGCTCTGCTGGCTCCCACACAGCCTTCCAGACATGCTAGCTGACTTCAAAGGAGAACTAGATATCTATAAGTACTTATTGAATACACTGTTTAGAAGTGACCTCAGGGTTTTTAAACAAAATAATTTTGAGTTATTCAAGCTCATATTGAGATAGGACATAGAGCTATATCTGGGCCTCTGAAGTAAAAGAAATGAAAAACTAGTTTAAAGAAAAGGTAACACTTCACTTTTATAAGCTTAAATCATAATTCTTAACTTAAATTAAAATTCTATAACTTACTCCTGGTCCTTCTATTTCCACAACCATACCTTACGCCAAGTATAATTAGAAGAATAGTGAGGTGACTTTTACTTCTAAAACTTCACTTTCATCAGTCAAATGTTCATAAAAACACCCCAGTGTACAGCTGATATTCTACCCATTAGAAGTGACAGCCCAAAAGCAGAATGGTGAGAACAAGAAGCTCTCCCTTCCCAGAAGTCAGGAAACTACTCTCAGCTACCCATTTCTGGCAGCAGGAAGTTGATGCAAGAATAGGAAATAACTAAAGATTTTCAGCTGTACAAGCAATAGACCTCTTTAGAGTTTTTTAAAGAATTACATAAAATTGGCAATAAGGGGTAAAAGAAAAGGGAATGACATTTTTTTAAAAAAAATTTCTAACGAGCCCCAAAGAGAGTTCATTTTTTAAAACACTAGTGGTCAGTGATTTCATTTAAACAATCCTTGTTGTGGACCTGGCAGTGAAGATTCAGCTATTCAAAGCTTATCTTTCTTTCTGAAAACCAGTACCAACTATTAGCCTGCTTATATGCTAGCTACTGAAATGGTACAACACAAAGAACCAAAGCAGACTGTCCACAGCCACACAATTCACGGCCAAAATGGGACAAACAGTTGAATGAAGGGTAAAGCTAAATAATCCTTGAAAGAGACAAGGGCACCATACAACCTGCAGGGAAACAGGAGAAAAACCTCATAGGCTAAGAAAATGTCAGGGAAGCAATGAAACTTAGACTACATTCCATCCACTCCCCTCATAGTTATGGCTCAAAGAGGTAAAACAACTGGCAAGGCCAAAGACTTCGTCCCAAAACTTGGGTCATCTTCCTCAGGGGAAGGTTAGCTAGTGTGGCCTTCCCAGTAGTTAAGCGAGTCAGACCTTCATCAGCAGGGGCCTACACATAAATAAGTGAAAAACCAGGCTACCAATTCCATAGGAGCTGGGGGAAAGGTAAGAGGAATAGGCCTATTGAAAGTCAACCTTTACAGACTTTTCAAAGAAAAAAATGTCTCAACATAACCACACTATTTTTCTTACTTTTATTTCAATGTCACTTAATAACTACCACACTTTACATCCCAATAACTATTTTTCCAACCAGACTGACTGAAACAGCAGGGCCAGACCTGCTGGATTATTCCAACTATGTTTTCTCCCCAAAACTAAATGAAAACCTACTGATTGAAACTGATGTCAGAGCAGCACTAGGAAACAAATCAAATATCCAATATTCAGTTTAACTTTCCCTCATCTTTCTCTCTCCAATCCACTCTCCACCCAGCAGCCAGTGTGTTTTGTTCAAAATACAAATCTGATCATGCCACATCCCTGCTTAAAACTCTACAATGGCTTTTCCCATGGCAACTCCTGATAAAGACCAAAATGCAGAAAGCTCTAAGAATGCTGGCCTTCACGAACCCACTCAGCCTCCTCTCTTGCCATGATACCCGACCCATCTGACTCCAGCTACACATTAGCCCCAATAGGAGGCTGGCTCTCTCCCACCACAAGACTTAGATATTGCCATTCCCTATGCCTAACTTCATTTCCTTATTTCTCTTTTCCTTCTGATGACAGCACAATTATTCTTATCCTCTCAGGGAGTATTTCCCTGACCACTGTTATCTATCTTCACAACCCTCACTGTAGCAGTTACTGCTATTAAAATTTGCAGTAAATTATCTGTATGATTGTTTCATTAATGCCTGCTTCCTATAATCAATCATAAGCCCCATGAAGGCAGCAGCCATGTCTGTTTTGGCTCACCACTGTTATCTCTAACACCCAGCAGATGAATATTCATTGAATCATGAGCTTAATTAAAGAAGCAGCAAACAAATGATGGAACAAAACAAAGGATCACCTTTCAAAACACAACACAGAGATTAAAGGAAAGTTTAAGTCACTCCCTTCTTAGCCCAAGCTTTCAAATATATGTGCTTTCACAAAGGAAATGATGGGAAAACATATACCTTTCACAAAATGCTAGGAAAATAATACCAAGACGGTTCATTCATACTTCAGTCTTCTAATTAAAAAAGCTACTCACTTTTCATTCAACACTTAAAGTCACTCTTTTCATTGCAACGACTCAAGTATTTGAGGATACTTTAGCAATGGGCAGGTCACTACTGCCTAAAATCACTAACACTACTACCACCATCATTAAAGAGAGAGTTATATTTTTTTCTATCTAAAAACTTTCCCATATTTCATGCAGTGGAAACAAGTAAGCAGGGGTAGAAAGACTGATATCAGACAAAACAGACTTTAGAACAAAGTCTATAATAAAAGACAAAGGATGGCATTATATAATAATAAAGAGATCATTATAAGAAAAGGATGTAATACTTATTAACATATATGCACCTAATACAAGAACACTTAAATATATAAAGCAAATATTAACAGACACAAAGGGAGATATGATAATAATACAGTAACACTCGATTGACATCAGTGGACAGATCATCCAGACTGAAAAATCAATAAGGGAACAGCAGTCTTAAATACCACATTGGACGTAATGAGTATCTGAAAGACATTCCATGCAAAACACCAAAATGCACATTCTTCTTAGTGCATTTAGAATGTTCTCCAGGATAGATCACATGCTAGGCCACTAAACAAGTCTTAAAACTCTGGCAAGATACAAACCCAACCAAGCAATCTTTCTAACCAGAACAGTGTGACACAAGAAATCAAATACATGGGGAAGGAGGTGGGAGGTATATTCAAGTGGGAGGGGACATGGGTAAACCTATGGCTGATTCATGTTGATGTTTGGCAGAAACCAACACAATACAACTTTCCAAAATCTACAGAAGGCAGTAAAAGCAGTTTTAAGAGGGAAATTTATAGTGATACAGGCCTTACTCAAGAAAACAACCTACTCTACACATAAAGGAATTAGAAAAAGAATTACAAAGCCCAAAGTCATAAGGAAAGAAATAGTAAAGATCAGAGAAAATATTGAGTGAAACAGAGACACACACACACAAACCAATGAAACCAAAAGCTGGTTTTGGGTTTTTGGGGGGTTTTTTTGGTTAAAGAAAAATAAAATTGATAAACTTTCAGCCAGGCTCACTACCAAGAGAGAATCCAAATAAAAAATTAAAGTGAAAAAATAACAATCCATAACACAGAGATACCAAAAAATCTTAAGAGAATACTAAAAGTAGTTGTATACTAACAAATTAGATAACCTAGTAGAATGGACAAATTTCTAGAAACATACAACCTTCAAAGACTGAATTAAGAAAAATCAGACAATTTCAACAGTGAAACTGAATCTGTAAAAAAAAAAACTTTCTGCAAAAAAAAAAAAAAGTTCAAGACATGATGGCTTCACAGAAGAACTCTACCAAATATATCAAGAAGAAAGAGCTAATACCTATCCTTCTCAAATTATTCCAAAAAACTGAAAAGAAAGGAACACTCCCAAATTGATTCTATGAGGACACCATTACCCTGATAACAAAACCAGAAAAAGACACTACAAAAAGAGAAAATTATAAGCTAATATCTCTGATGAATATAGATGCAAAATATCCTCACAAAGTATTAGCAAATCAAATTCAACAATATAAATAGGATCACACACCATGATTAAGTGGAATCTATTCCAGGGATGCAAGGATGGTTTAATATCCATAAGTCAATGTGATATACCACATTAACAAAAGGAAGGATAAAATTCACATGATCACCTCAATAGATGCAAAAAAATATATTTGACAAAATTCAACATCTATTCAATATAAAAAAATCTCAGCAAATGTGGATAAAGAAACATATCTCAACATAATTAAGGCCATTTATGATAAATCCTCAGCCAATGATTAAAGCTGAAAGCTTCTGTAAAATTAGTGATAAGAATGTTCACTCTTGCTACTTCTATTTAACACAGTATTGTAGTTACAGCAATTAGTCAAGAAAGAGAAATAAAAGGACTCTAAATTGGAAGGAAAGAGGTAAAACTGTTACTAGTCACAGCAATTAGACAAGAAAGAGAAATAAAAGGACTCTAAATTGGAAGGAAAGAGGTAAAACTGTTACTACCTGCAGGTGACATGATACAATACATAGAAAACCCTAACATCTCAACACCAATAAAACATTAGAACTAATAAATGAATTCAGTCAAGTTGCAGGAAAGAAGACATCTCTATTGCTTTTCTATACACTAATAATGAACTATCAGACAGAGAAAGTAAGAAAATAAACTCATTTAAAATCACACCAGTCTCCATTTAATAAGGACACCAGTCATACTGAATGGTCCTTCATACCCCAGTATCTCAGCAACAGCCCTGTTTCTAAACAAACACATTCTGAAGTACTGGGCATTAAGATGTTAACATATGAATGTGTGTGTGGGTGATGGTGGGGGGGAACCTGAACACAAGACAGTGCCATACCTCCAGTCCAAATACAGTTGAGGGGGTTACTTTCAAGATGGCAGAAAAGTAAGATGAGACCACCTTCCTCCAGACAAACACATCAAAAATACATCTGCATATGAACAACTTCTTCAAAACATGTTCTGAACCCTGGTAGAGGAACCCAGACTTCACAGCTCATCTTCACAGAATGAGGCAGGGTAAAAGACAAAAGAAAAAAAGAGACAAAGGAATTTGGGACAAGAACCTGGGCCTTGGGGAGGGAGCATAAAGAAGGAAAGGTTTCCTCAGAAAACCGTAATTCAAAAAGACACATGTGCCCCAATGTTCACTGCAGCACTATCTACAGTAGCCAGGACATGGAAGCAACCTAGATAAGACGTGGTACATATATTTAATGGAATACTATTCAGCCATAAAAAAAACAAATTTGAGTCAGCCATAGTGAGATGGATGAACCTAGAGCCTGTTATACAGAGTGAATTAAATCAGAAAGAAAAAAACAAATATCATATATCAACACATATATATGGAATCTAGAAAAACAGTACTGATGAAGAACCTATTTATAGAGAAGAAAAGGGGATGCAGATGTAGAGAACAGACTGGCAGACACAGTGGGAGAAGGAGAGAGGGCAAACTGGCAAAGCAGCACTGACATATATACAGTATTATGCATAAAATATGTAACTAGTGGGAAGCTGCTGTGTTAAAGACGGCCCAGCCTGGTTGGTGCTCTATGACCATCTAGAAGGCTGGACTGAAGGTTTGAGAGAGGCTCAAGAGGGAGGGTACACATATATATGTGTATATATATAATACATATGATTATGACTGAATCTCGTTGATGTACCACAAAGACCACCTCAAGATTGAAAAGCAATTATCTTTATTTTTAAAGATAAAAATAAATTAATTAAATAAAATCACACCAAAAAATAAAATGCCTAAGAATAAACTTAACTAAGGAGGTGAAAAGGTTATACTCTGAAAATTATAAAATACTGACAAAACAAAAAGAAATAGATGATACAAAGAAATAAAAGATATCCCATGTACATAAGTTTTGAAGAATTAATATTGTTAAAATGTTCACATCATCAAAAGCAATCTATAAATTTAATTCAATCCCTATCAAAATACTCATGACATTTTTCACAGAACTAGAGTATATAATCCTAAAATTTACATCGAACCACAAAAGACCCTGCACAGCCAAAGCACTCTTGAGGAAAAAAAAAAAGAACGAAACAGGAAGTATCACACTCCCTGACTAAAAGCTTATCATCATCAAAACAGCATGGTACTAGCACAAAATCAGACACATAGATCAATGGAACAGAATAAAGAGTCCAGAAATAAAGTCGTGCATCTGTGGTCAATCTACAACAAAGGAGGGAGGAATACACAAAGTATAAAAACCAGTCTCTTCCACAAGTGGTGCTGGGAAAACTGAACAGTTAACATGTAAGAGAATGAGATTAGAACAGTTTCTCACACTTCATACAAAAATAAACTAAAAAACAGAGACCCCAAACCAAAAAACTTCTAGGAAAAAACATAGGCAGAACACTCTTTGACACAAATTGTAGAAATATTTTTTGGATCTGTTTTCTAAGGCAAAGGAAACAAAAGCAAAAATAAACAAATGGGATCTAATTTTACTTAAAAGCTTCTGCAAAGCAAAAGAAATCATTGACATATGATAAGACAACCTGCTGAATGGGAGAACATATCTGCAAATTATACATCTGATAAACTGTTATCATTTATATAAATACGTAAACAGCTCATACAATATCAAAAACCTGATTAAAAAATGAGCAGAAAGTCTGAATAGATTTTCCAAAGAAGATATACAGATGGTCAAAAGACACATGAAAAGATGCTAAACATCTGTAATTTTCATAGAAAAGCAAACCAAAACCACAATGAGATATCATTTCACACCTGTAAAAATAGCTACCACCAAAAAGTCTACAAATAACAAATGTTGACAAAGATATGGAAAAAAGGAAACACTCCTACACTGTTGGTAGGAATATAACTTGATACAGTCACTATAAAGAACACTATGGAGGTTTCTCAAAATCTTGAAAATAGAACTACCAACAAGTCCACTCCTGGGTACACATCTGAAGAAAATGAAAACACTAATTTGAAAACGCATGCATTTGAATGTTCACAGCAGTATTACTCATAATAACCAAGACACAGAAGCAACTAAAGTGTCCATAACAGTTGAATGAATAAAGATGTGTTTTATCTATACAATGGAATACTGGATAGTGGTGATATATATGTGTGTGCTCAGTCACGTTCAACTCTTTGCAACCCTCTTTGTACCCCACCAGGCTCCTCCATCCATGGGATTTTCCTGGCAAGAATTCTGGAGAGGGTTGCCATTCCCTCCTCCAGGGATCTTCCCAACCCAGGGATCAAACCATGTCTTTTGCACTGCAGGCGGAATCTTTACTACTGAGCCACCAGGGAAAACCCCACAATGGAATACTACTCAGTCATATAAAAGAATGAGATTCTGCCATTGACAACATGGATGGACCTAGAGGGTATTATACAAGCTAAGGGAAGTAAGTCAGACAAAGAAAAATATTCTACATGGTTGGAAAAGACTCTGATGCTGGGAGGCACTGGGAGCAGGAGGAGAAGGGGACAACAGAGGATGAGATGGCTGGATGGCATCACTGACTCAATGGACATGAAATTGAGTGAACTCCAGGAGCTGGTGATGGACAGGGAGGCCTGGTGTGCTGCAATTCATGGGGTCGAAAAGAGTTGGACACAACTGAGCGACTGGACTGAACTGAACTGAACTTATATGTGGAATCTAAAAAAGAAAACAAACTAGTGAATATAGCAAAACAAAAACAGACTCAGGTACAGAGAACAGACGTGGTTACCAGTGAGGAAAAGGAGGGGAGAGAAGGGACTGAGGTGGGGTATGAGAAATATAAACTAGTATGTATAAAATGGCTAGAAATGCAAAAAAGCAAAATGGCTGTCTGGGGAGGCCTTACAAATAGCTGTGAAAAGGAGAGAAGCAAAAAACAAAGGAGAAAAGGAAAGATACAAACATCTGAATGCAGAGTTCCAAAGAATAGCAAAAAGAGATAAGAAAGCCTTCCTCAGCGATCAATGCAAAGAAATAGAGGAAAACAACAGAATGGGAAAGACTAGAGATCTCTTCAAGAAAATTAGAGATACCAAGGGGACATTTCATGCAAAGATGGGCTCGATAAAGGACAGAAATGGTATGGACCTAACAGAAGCAGAAGATATGAAGAAGAGGCGGCAAGAATACACAGAAGAACTGTACAAAAAAGATTTTCATGACCCAGATAATCACGATGGTGTGATCACTGACCTAGAGCCAGATATCCTGGAATGTGGGTCAAGTGGGCCTTAGAAAGCATCACTACAAACAAAGCTAGTGGAGCTGATGGAATTTCCAGTTGAGCTATTTCAAATCCTGAAAGATGATGCTGTGAAAGTGCTGCACTTATTTGCCAGCAAATTTGAAAAACTCAGCAGTGGCCACAGGACTGGAAAAGGTCAGTTTTTATTCCAATCCCAAAGAAAGGCAATGCCAAAGAATGCTCAAACTACTGCACAATTCACTCATCTCACACGCTAGTAAAGTAATGCTCAAAATTCTCCAAGCCAGGATTCAGCAATACATGAACCGTGAACTTCCAGTTGTTCAAGCTGGATTTAGAAAAGGCAGAGGAACCAGAAACCAAATTGCCAACATCCGCTGGATCATCGAAAAAGCAAAAGAGTTCCAGAAAAACATCTATTTCTGCTTTCTTGACTACACCAAAGCCTTTGACTGTGTGGATAACAGTAAACTGTGGAAAATTCTGAAAGAGATGGGAATACCAGACCGCCTGACCTGCCTCTTGAGAAATTTGTATGCAGGTCAGGAAGCAACGGTTAGAACTGGACATGGAACAACAGACTGGTTCCAAATAGCAAAAGGAGTATGTCAAGACTGTATATTGTCACCCTGCTTCTTTAATTTACATGCAGAGTACATCATGAGAAACACTGGGCTGGAAGAAGCACAAGCTGGAATCAAGATTGCTGGGAGAAATATCAATAACCTCAGATATGCAGATGGCACCACCCTTATGGCAGAAAGTGAAGAGGAACTCAAAAGCCTCTTGATGAAAGTGAAAGTGGAGACTGATAAAGTTGGCTTAAAACTCAACATTCAGAAAATGAAGATCATGGCATCTGGTCCCATCACTTCAAGGGAAATAGATGGGGAAACAGTGGAAACAGTGTCAGACTTTATTTTTCTGGGCTCCAAAATCATTGCAGATGGTGATTGCAGCCATGAAATTAAAAGACGCTTGCTCCTTGAAGAAAAGTTATGACCAACCTAGATAGCATATTGAAAAGTAGAGACATTACTTTGCCAACAAAGGTCCATGTAGTCAAGGCTATGGTTTTTCCAGTGGTCATGTATGGATGTGAGAGTTGAACTGTGAAGAAAGCTGAATGCCGAAGAATTGATGCCTTTGAACCGTGGTGTTGGAGAAGACTCTTGAGAGTCCCTTGGATTGCAAGGAGATCCAACCAGTCCATTCTGAAGGAGATCAACCCTGGGATTTCTTTGGAAGGAATGATGCTAAAGCTGAAACTCTAGTACTTTGGCCACCTCATGTGAAGAGTTGACTCATTGGAAAAGACTCTGATGCTGGGAGGGATTGGGGGCAGGAGGAGAAGGGGACGACAGAGGATGAGATGGCTGGATGGCATCACTGACTCGATGGACGTGAGTCTCAGTGAACTCTGGGAGTCGGTGATGGACAGGGAGGCCTGGCGTGCTGCGATTCATGGGGTCGCAAAGAGTCGGACATGACTGAGCGACTGAACTGAACTCAACATATTGTACAGCATAGGGAAATACAGTCATTACTCTGTAGACTTTAAATGGAGTATAAACTATAAAACTGTTGAGTCTCTATGTTGTACACCTGAAACTAATAACATAAATTAACCATTCAATTTAAAAAATTTTAATAAAAGTTTTCTTTTCATATGCTTTGCAATGATAAGTTAGAAAGCCTAGACTAGCCAGTCCAACAGAAATATAATGCAAGTCAGAATTTTCTAGTAATCCCATTTAAAAATAAACAACTGAAATTAATTTAATAGAATTAAGTAGAATTCTATTTAACTCAAAATATCCAATATTATAAAATAATAAAAATCATTTCTAAATGTAATATTTTTAAAACTTATATTTTACATTTTTTTTGTAATAAGTCTTGAAAATCCATTATGTATTTTCCATTTACAGAATATCTCAAACAGACTAGCCAAATATGACTAGTGGCTACCATATTGGACAGAGCAGCCTTATACCATTCACACCTCTGATAAATTACTTGCTCTTTTCCTTCCTTTAAAAACTCACAGAAAAAGCTTTAAATGTTCTCTGTAGCAAACAAAGCAATCATGAGGGACAGGGAATATATTCACTATGTGCTATATGCTAAGTTGCTTCAGTCAGTCTGATTCTGTGCAATCCTATGAACTGCAGACTAGCAGGCTCCTCTGTCCATGGGATTCTCCAGACAAGAATACTGGAGTGGGTTGCCATTTCCTTATTCAGGGGATCTTCCTGACGCAGGGATTGAACCCACATCTCTTAAGTCTCCTGCAATGGCAGGCAGGTTCTTTACTACTAGCACCACCTGGGTACCCCTATACACAACTGAAAAATAAAAGTATGTTAAATAATACCTTCTTAGTTCATTCATGACTTTAAAAGCTTTCTTCATATGCCAAGGATTCACTGTCACCGGGCAGTGTTTTTCAGTATTATCATCTTTTGAATCGAGAGACTTCTGATGACCCTGATTTGTGCATCTGTTCGTAAGAGAAAATAACAAAACACAGAAAAAGATCTTATTAAAGATAGTTTAGTTCAGACTTATCAGGTTACAAGAGATACAATGATCACACCTCTCCCCCACTTACTTAGAGGAAGTCTCACAGTATATTCCAACATAGGACTAAACAACAATTCAGAACACTTTCTGATGGTCACTGTGATTTTAACAAAAAAAGTAGGTAATTACCTCCCTGGTGTCAAAACTCTCTCAAAGATGAGCACAGAAAATTCAGTAAAATGGTTCAGCAGATACCTTCAAAAGAAATGCTGAGAAATGATCTTCCCTGTTGGAAATTAACCTGCTTTTTACATTCTGCAGTAGGCCTATTTACAAACCAAGACAGGAACTGGTTCATATTTTATACATACTTCAGAAGCTTAAAATCTGAACTGAACTTTGTTCTCTATTGCAAGGTTATTTACCACATATATTTCAGACCTACTTTAATTCTTTACTGAGTATTAACTTATAGGCAGGCTTTGTACTCTATTTTGTTTCTTTAATCCTCATAACTCTGTAAGCTAATTACTATTATCACCAAAAAACATAAAAAGAGACTGAGGCAGAAAATAATTTGCGCAACTTGGTAAATGGTAGAGCTGGATAAGAGTGTGGCCAGTTTGACTCTCAAGTCCATTCTTTTCACTAATGTTAGATACCATTTCCTGCATTAAGCAGTGAATAGTTAATTCCATAGTTATATGGAATTTGTTAAGAGTACAAAGCTATTAGTATGGCTGTGTAAATTATTATTTCAAGATCTGGGAATCAAAAAAATTAACAAATAAAATCAGGGTGCCATTGTGGGGAGGGTTAACCACATATGGGCAGACACAAGGAACTTTTTGAGATGGTTGCACAGCTCTAGAAATTAACTAACAATTATAATGGCTGAATTTTACAGTATGTAAATTATACCTTAATAAAGCTATTAAATAAAAAAATTAGGATACTAAATTAAGCCCCAAAAAATACATTCTTGTATATACATCACATACAGAACAAAAGGCAAACATCATTAGTATTGCACCATTTCTCTTCATGCCACTTCTTTTCCTAACGATAACTCATTCTTTAAATATTATTTTATTACTTCAGCATCTAATTTTTGGCACTATGTACCGAGCACTATTCTAGGCACTAGGCCCTAGGAACCTTTCAATAAACAAAACAAAAATTCCTGTCTTCATGGAATTTGTAGCTGGGGGCGGGGGCGGGGGGGTGGGGGGGTGGGATAATTATATACACAACAGACCAGTAAACAGCATGTTAGAAAATAAGAACTATGGAAAAAAGAAAATGTGTCGGGTAAAGAGAGTCAGGAATAAGGGGGTGATGGAACTTATAGTATTAAACAGGGTGATCAGGGCAGGCTGAATTGAGAACTGAGATTAGAACAAGGACCAGGAGGTGGGAAATGGCCAAGACGGAAGAAATAACTCCAGCACAAAGGCCACTATGCACCTCATGTGTTCCAGGATGTGAGAGCAGGGCTGGAGAATGGAGCCCAGATTGTGTGTCTACTCCAAGGCCTCGTATATGTGTGTGTGTGTCTACTCCGAAGCCTCATATATGTGTATGTGTGTGTGTGTCTACTCTGAGGCCTCATGTATGTGTGTGAACACACAGAGGGATGAGTTACACCTGGCCTAAGAGAAACAGCTAGTAAGTCTAGAAGCCAAGAGAGAAAGAACATCTAGATCTGACAGAGGAAAGTGGGAACACTCCTAATAGTATGAGACATATTCTCATAATGCCATTTCTACCACTACTTCATTAAGAAAACAGTAGGAAAAGGGAAAATTATGTAGATACATACAACCTACACAAACTTTCTTACCATGTAACACTGAATACCCACATATGTAGCAAGTTGACGATATTTATATATGCTTCAAGTTTAATTACTTAAGCTTACAACAGAGGGAAAATACAATATTGAAGACTGGCAAAACTATCACATAAGGCCTTTCAATGCTCACAATGGAAACAAAAGCAACTCTGCCATACAAAAAATATCATTAAGAGTCATGAGTATTTATATTTGCTAAGAAATTGGAATTAAAACTTACTGCATTAAAGAATTCACTTTAAGACAGATACCATTCAACAACCAATGTCTATATTGCTGTTTTCTTAAAGCTATTTTTAGCTCTTGCTTTTCTAATGTACTCCAGAAACTCTGCAAAGAAAAGATTCTATTCAAAACCTTAAAGGAATAACACTGCTTCTTTTAAGTATTGTCTGTATTCAAAGTCCCTTTCAAATGAAGAACCCTGCCAGAGGTCTACATTTCTGACACTAAACTCCTTTCCACAATTTTCTAATTCCTACTTGATTTTGTGTCAGATGGTCTCTGGTTCAGAAGCAGAACTGAGTAACAGAAAACAACACAACATGTCTAAAACTACAAATGCAGAAGAGGAACATCCACTAGGAAGCAGTCAAATAGGAGGGAAAGGTTTACCTTTTAAGTTACATTATAAGTGCAGTTGGAGTAGGAAATAACAACCCATTCCAGTATTCTTGCCTGGAAAATTTCCATGGACAGAGGAGCCTGGCAGGCTACAGTCAGCTCAGTTCAGTTGCTCAGTCATGTCTGACTCTTTGCGACCCCATGAATTGCAGCACGCCAGGCTTCCCTGTCCATCACCAACTCCCAGAGTTCACTCAAACTCATGTCCATGGAGTCAGTGATGCCATCCAGCCATCTCATCCTCTGTCGTCCCCTTCTCCTCCTGCCCCCAATCCCTCCCAGCATGAGAGTTTTTTCCAATGAGTCAACTCTTCACATGAGGTGGCCAAAGTACTAGAGTTTCAGCTTTAGCATCATTCCTTCCAAAGAAATCCCAGGGCTGATCTACTTTAGAATGGACTGGTTGGATCTCCTTGCAGTCCAAGGGACTCTCAAGAGTCTTCTCCAACACCACAGTTCAAAAGCATCAAATCTTCGGCGCTCAGCTTTCTTCACAGTTCAACTCTCACATCCATACATGACCACTGGAAAAACCGTAGCCTTGACTAGACGGACATTTTTTGGCAAAGTAATGTCTCTGCTTTTCAATATGCTATCTAGGTTGGTTATAACTTTCCTTCCAAGGAGTAAGGGTCTTTTAATTTCATTGCTGCAGTCAACATCTGCAGTGATTTTGGAGCCCAAAAAAATAAAGTCAATGGGGTCACAAAGAATCGGACACAACTGAGCACACACACACAAAAGTGCAGTTACACCTTCTCCTTGCTTCCCTTGAGAAGCAAAGTGCTAACCTTTTCTAGAAAAGCTCCTCACTATGAAAACCTTTAAAGTATCTAAAGGAGATACTTTTTCAAAGTTCTTTCACTTTTAAGTCTTTCCCCCAACTCTACATCCCATAACCAGTGTTAAAATTACCCAGCAGCCTGTTGTTACAACACATACTCTACAGTTGTTGAGGTCTCAAGCGTTTGCATCCCAGAACACTTCTAACAGGCAATCCTGAAGCCTTCCTTCCATGACTAACTTTTCTACAAACTCCCAGTTGTAGGCAAGCTTGGCTTCTCAGACCACCTTTCTAACTCTGCTTAAGAACATACTACTACTAATAACTGATTCTCAGAGAGGAAGCCAATAAAGACTTTTATATGGGTTGTCTTCTTCAAACAGTCAGGATTCCACAATCAAACAGGTTTAAGTCTACTGCAAAAATTTTGAGGAAATCTGTGAAATAACATAGTTTCCTTAGATGCATATTATTTGTTCTGGAATAGCACTTTCCAGGGAGAAGGAAATGGCAACCCACTCCAGTATTCTTGCCTGGAGAATCCCATGGACAGATGAGCCTGGTGGGCTGTTGTCCATAGAGTCGCACAGAATCGGACATGACTGAAGTGACTTAGCGGCAGCAGCAGCATTTTCCAATGGAGGATGAAGGGGATAGAAAGACTACATGACCCAGGCAATTTTTCTAAACTACACATAATCACCCTTCTTCCTGTGAAGATTCAGGCAAGTCCCTTTTACAGGTCTAAGTATACCAGAATGACAGCATCTCCAGGAATAGAGGTGAAAGGCAGCTATGTATAATTAAAAAAAAGGGGGTGGGGGGAGTGATGTAATATGCTCCACCACCCACTTACCTCCTACCACAGGACAATCATCTCAGATTGAGAACAAACACATTAGGAAACAGTGGTTGTTTACGCTTTCAAGGTTTTCTTGGTGGAAATAAGTCTGTAAGTCATGTGAGTGATGCAGCTGAAAAATTTAACAGTGGACCAGACATTTTCACATTCAAGACAAACATTCAGCTCCTGGGTGGCCACTATCTTTGCTCTTTCCTTTGCCTGTTCGCCTCAAAAGCTGCAAGATTCCCCTGCCTGCAATGTCACCCACCATTACTCACAAATTTCTGCCAAGTTCACGTCAGAAGCTGTTGTTTTCAAAGTCACCATCTGTGATGTACCGCTATGAAGTTTGTCCATTACTTTATATCTCTTCTATTTTCTCTGCTGTCTTCTAAGTACACTTGGATTCAGAAGCTGATTACCGTAAGAACACTGCTCCCATAACAAGTCCAGGATATGAGAAGTAGAGACGCAACCGTAACTCTCATTTTAACATATGTTATGCCACCTATAGTTTCCCAACAAAATACCCTCACATCCTTCACCTCACCCAAATAAACACCATGTTACTTAGAGGCTGTAAAAATGGAAGGCCTTCTCCACCGGAAACATTTTGGTTTGTGGTAGAGTTGTGCTTTCAGATTTTGCAATTAGGTACAGGCAAAAAAACATGCTCTGCAAATTTCCTTCAAGTGCTTAGAATTTAAACTTTTATTAGGTACACACCCAGCAGACTATCCATAATCTATGAACATATGCTTGTATTACCAAATAATGTTAACATCTGCCCTACAGACATCTAAGAACTTGAGTTAGACCTTCAGGACGGAGACTTTTAGAACTGATTATGAAGCATCATGTGATTAAAAAACACCTCCCATCCAGCCACAGAACACCTTACAGACATCATAACAAAGGCACTGAATACATTAGCATAGTAGATACACTGCTAAAAGTTATATTTCCAATTTCCCAGAGGAAGAAAGAAAAAGTCTAGAAAAGCTGACAATGCCCAATTTTACTAAAATGGCTTACCACTTAAAGCAAAGTGCTGACCCTTCTGGAGGACAGAATGGAGGCTTACACACCGCCCTGTACTCCCCCAGGATGTGGTGTGCAAAACACCCACACGATGTGAATGGGACTCTTAGGTGGAGAGGTGAAGGAAGCTCTCAGATCAAATGACAATAAGAGCTGTAAAATGCGCTGCTTCAAACCTTGCTCCCTCTCCCACTTTCCCTCTTACCTACATGACAAACAAGAGAACAAGCAAGCACTTTTTGTCCCTGACAGTGACTACTACCAGAAAAGTGACCAGGGTAAAAAGCCCTGCCTTCTGCAAGATCAGTCTTATTTTAAATAATGTATTAAAAACAACTAACAAAGTTACTGTCAGAGTGGCATATATGTGAGATACTAAAATTGGGAGGAGTTTGATGATCCATTTCAAACATTTCCATGTCTTTTATCACTCATATTTCTGACCTATCTTTTGCGATGTTTCTCATTACCATCACTTGGTTGGTAAGAGGGCAGCAATATGATTTGGCAATTCAGTTGACTGGGCTACATTTTCCAACATTTGACTGAAAAGGCACTAGAAGAGGAGCAACATCAGCTGGAAAACATGAACCACAGTCCTGGCCTGTGCCAGATACTAACCAAGTGACCTTGGATTAGTCACTTAGCCTCTCTGGGCTTTAGACTGTGTACTTAAAAATAAGGTTTTGTTATTCTACAAATCTGTCTAGTAAACATCATATGGAAGTCGAAGATAGTAATACCTCACCTATAAGCCTCAGGGAGCCATATAAACACTAAACACTATGTGAAAATAAATACATAGTTAAGAAAAATGTTGGGGTTAGAAACTAAACTAAGCATGAGATATATTTTTAAGAATTTTCTTGGCCTTCCTCATTCTTAATTGTAACACTAAATTAAAACTTACTGACAATACTCCAAACCACACCACCACTGTTAATAAATCAAGCAGGGAGGCACTGCCTAGACACCCACTAATGCCCTATACTAGGCAGAGTGAGAAATACAAAAGATGCCAAACACAGATGCCTTCTCCAGTTACCAGCTAAGACAGGAGACACTTCAGAAACCACCAGAAAACAGCACGAAGTCAGTACACAAGTGCAAGATTATGGGCTACCAATTATAAACAGTATAGGAACTGCAAAGAGGAGCTACAATGAGCTGGAGTAAACATGGAAGACTTTGTGAACGGGACAGGACTCCACCTGGGCCTTCAGTTCAGTTCAGTCGCTCAGTCGTGTCTGATTCTTTGTGACGCCATGAATCGCAGCACGCCAGGCTGTCCATTACCAACTGTCCCGAGTTGTCACCCTGTCCATCACCAACTCCCGGAGTTCACCCAACTTAGAGGATTTCTAAGTTGCTTTTCTAAGGAAAATGCTGGAAACTTCTGGCCTATGATAAGGCAGACTTTACTCTAGGAGGTTAAGGCACAAAATAATTTTGAACATATAAGATAAGCCAAAATGATGGAGGGTTGAGGCTTCCTGGCCTCAGTCTTTGCAATACCTGGTTTTGTAAAGTCTTTGACTTGACTCTAGATGTTAGGCGGTCAAAACAGTAGGTGAACTGAAAGGTGATGAGAGACAATCCAGGTATCAAGGGATGAAATCCTGAGTATCATCAGAGTATCAGCAATCAGAATGGACACTTGAAACCAATAATGTACAGTTCCTGGGAGCTGATAAAATGTGGAGGATAATTAAAGAAAGAGAAATCAAAGACCATTTCAAGGCTTTGGGTATCCAGGACCAAAAGAATGATTATTCCATTGAATAAGTGGAGATGTTATAGACGGAAGTCAATTTGAGAAAAAGATTATGAAAACTCAGTTTTAGACATGCTGAATTTGATGTATGCGCTAAGGATAAGTGTACAGTAAGAAGCTTAAAATTCAAAACTGAGGCAAAGATCTAGAGATCAGGCTTAAGATACAGAGCCACAACTCAGTGATAAACAGTTGATTGAAAAGAAGAACTGGCCAAGGTCTGTATCTGTGAGAAACAGTTACTGCCAATGAACAGAAGCCTTCTAAGCCAAAAAAGTGATGAGAGAGAAATTAGAGTCACAGTCTCTCCTCTATTTGATAAGCTTAGGAATGTAACTTAACCCCTGAAAAGTAATGAGATCTACTTAGTAAAAAATCCTCCTGCAATGTGGGAGACCTGGGTTCGATCCCTGGATTGGGAAGATCCCCTGGAGAAGGGAAAGGCTACCCACTCCAGTATTCTAGCCTGTAGAATTCCATGGGCTGTATAGTCCATGGGGTCGCAAAGAGTTGGACACGACTGAGCAACTTTCATTTCCACTTCACTTCCACACTTAATAAGCTAGGCTACTGACAATATTAAATGAAATAAAGTAATAAAATTAAGTAAATCTCATTTAACAACCTAAAAACAAGAGCAGGAAACCAAGAAAAAGTAGTGTCAGAGGGAGCAAGGGCCTGTTTTTCAAGACAGGATCAGTGATCAAAACAATACTGTAGCAAATGCCCACAGCCTGAAATGTGAGAGAGAAAAGCACATAACACAAAGTACTCAGAGTCCCTCCTCTCGAGTAATTGTATCATATATTTGTTTACTGTCAGTTTCAACCATGAGGAAAAAGACTGGTTTGTTTTCTGAGATATTTCTTTGGGAATATTTACTGGGTGCTTGGTCACCAAAGGCACCCAATAAACATGGGAGAAAAAAAAAAAAACCTCCCTCAAGTTCTTGTAGTTTAGCCGCTAAGTCATGTCTGACTTTGCAACCCAATGGATGGTAGCCCACCAGGCTCCTCTGCCTGTGGGATTTCCCAGGCAAGAATGCTAGAGTGGGTGGACATTTCCTTCTCCAGAGGATCTTCCCAACCCAAGGATCAAACCTCCATTGGCAGGCGGATTCTTTACCACTGAGCCACCAAGGAAGCGTCATAAAACCAAATGTATTCAATTTAAGAAGCATCCTTTAGCCTGAGATTATGTCCTTCTTTGTCTTTGGGGAGAAGCACTAAAACGTTCTTTCTTTTACAAAAAGATGATAGTTGATAATTATAACTTTTTTTTTTAACTTGACAAAACAAAAAACTTAGCAATTCTATGTCGGACTCCAATTTTTTTTTTTTTTAATTTCTCAGTCAATTCAGTCGCTCAGTCATGTCTGACTCTTTGTGACCCCATGGACTGCAGCACACCAGACCTCCCTGTCTATCACCAACTCCTGGAGATCACTCAAACTCATATCCATTGAGTTGGTAATGCTATTCAACCATCTCATCCTCTGTCGTACCCTTCTCCTCCCACCCTCAATGTTTCCCAGCATCAGGGTCTTTTTCAACTAATCAGATCTTCACATCAGGTGGTCAAAGTGCTGGAGTTTCAGCTTCAGCATCAGTCCTTCCAATGAATATTCAGGACTGATTTCCTTTAGGATGGACTGGTTAGATCTCCTTGCAGTCCAAGGGACTCTCAAGAGTCTTCTCCAACACCACAGTTCAAAAGCATCATCTTTCTTTATAGTCCAACTCTCACATACATACATGACTACTGGAAAAACCATAGCTTTGATTGATGGACCTTTACTGGCAAAGTAACATCTCTGCTTTTTAATATGCTGTCTAGGTTGGTCATAACTTCTCTTCCAAGGAGCAAGCATTTCATGGCTGCAGTCACCATCTGCAGTGACTTTCGAGCCCAAAAAATTAAAGTCTGTCACTGTTTCCCCATCTATTTGCCATGATGTGATGAAGCGATGGGACCAGATGCCATGATCTTAGTTTTCTGAATGTTGAGCTTTAAGCCAACTTTTTCACTCTCCACTTTCACTTTCATCAAGAGGCTCTTTAGTTCCTCTTCACTTTCTGCCATAAGGGTGGTGTCATCTGCATATCTGAGGTTATTGATATTTCTCCCAGCAATCTTGATTACGGCTTGTGCTTCAGTCAGCCCAGCGTTTCTCATGATGTACTCTGCATATAAGTTAAATAAGCAGGGTGACAATATACAGCCTTACATACTCCTTTCCCAATTTGGAACCAGTCTGTTGTTCCATGTCCAGTTCTAACTGTTGCTTCCTGACCTGTATAAAGATTTCTCAGGAGGTAGGTAAGGCGGTCTGGTATTCCCATCTCTTTAAGAATGTTCCACAGTTTGTTGTGATCCACACAAAGACTTTGACATAGTCAATAAAGCAGAAATAGATGTTTTTCTGGAACTCTTGTTTTTCAATGATCCAATGGATGTTGGCAATTTGATCTCTGGTGCCTCTGCATTTTCTAAATCCAGCTTGAACATCTGGAAGTTCATGGTTCATGTACTGTAGAAGCCTGGCTTGGAGAATTTTGAACATTACTTTACTAGCGCGTGAGATGAGTGCTATTGAGCAGTAGTTTGAGCATTCTTTGACATTGCCTTTCTTTAATGGCACCCCACTCCAGTACTCCCACCTAGAAAATCCCATGGATGGAGGTGGCTGGTAGGCTGCAGTCCAGGGGGTCGCTAAGAGTCGGACACGACTGAGCGACTTCACTTTCACTTTTCACTTTCATGCATTGGAGAAGGAAATGGCAACCCACTCCAGTATTCTTGCCTGGAGAATCCCAGGGATGGGGGAGCCTGGTGGGCTGCCATCTATGGGGTCACACAGAGTCGGACACGACTGAAGCGACTTAGCAGCAGCAGCAGCAGCAGGACTGGAATGAAAACTGACCTTTCCCAGTCCTGTGGCCACTGCTGCGTTTTCCAAATTTGCTGGCATGTTGAATGCAGTATTTTCAGAGCATCTTCTTTTAGGATTTAAAAAATTTCAGTCAGTGAAGTCCAAAAATATGAGAACCTCTGCTCTAATTCAACTAATTTTCTGGCTTTCCAAATCCCTCAGAATACGGTCAACAAGATGGTAGTCTGCCTATGCTGAACATCTCTAATGTTCAAGAGCTTCCAGTGATGTGGAATCAACTGAAAAAAGATACAGTTGTATATCTGAGGCATGTTTACTTAGCTTCATGAAGAAAAAGCAAAAAACCAAAGCCTGTAGGGAGAAAGCTAACTTGTGAAAGAAGGCCAGTAGAGAAACGAAGACCAAGAAAACTTTTTAGTAAGTTCAAAAGGATGCTTCTGTACTATACTCATAGTCTTCCCTCAACTTAGTGATTATGAAAATCTTCACAAAAGTAACTATAAAGGCTAAAAATGTATAAAACACTCCTGAGGTCGGGGTAATCAGCTTACATTTGTTTTTCACACATCTCAGTACTGCCTGAGACAACTCATTTGCTAACCTGTATAAATTTTACTTGAACACTTTTCAGGTTCAATCAGAGGCAAATATCCCATGGTTTTAATATTGCCCAGACCCAAAAATATAACAGAATCTAAAAGACACACATACTCAAGGATGCAAAAAACAACAAACAGAGATATAAAGTCCATGACAATCAACATGAGATTCAAAGAGGATGAGAAGAGCTTGAAGGCAAGAAGTAGAAAAAAAAAAAAAAAAAACCTAATCTCAACAAGCCCATCTAAAGGAACCAGAGACCTGGATACAGTCGCCTCCAACCTTCCAAGACGTAACAGGCTGAAAAGGAGCAAGGTGGGATTTGAAAATGATGCAAAACTGGTTGTTAAAAAAAATCACAAGCAAAAGTATAATACTCCAGTAGAGACAGGCATTTCAACTATTTGGAGAAACAAATATTTGCACAAATAAAAAGACATTCATACAAAGAGGATGTGAGTCCCCACTTCCAACCACATCATCCAAAGCACATAGGTCCCCATCAACCAACTTTCTTTGCACTTATGCTCAGGCTAAAAATTTAACCTTATGAAAAGCTGAGCCCTCTCAATAACCCACACTGGCCTCCTAGCCCAGTTCTAGCACAGCGAAGCCCAGCAAAGTTCCTTCCCTAAAAATTGTCATTTCTCAAATCCAGCACCCATGAGTCAGTGCCGAAGGAAAAAACAAAGTTATTGGGAGCGGAGGCAAAGAGGCCAAGGGGTGAGAAGAAAAACTATTTTTGATGTACAGAAAGGTAAAAAATACTCCTGCTAAGTCGCTTCAGTTGTGTCCGACTCTGTGCAACCCCAAAGACAGCAGCCCACCAGGCTCCCCCGTCCTTGGGATTCTCCAGGCAAGAACACTGGAGTGGGCTGCCATTTCCTTCTCTGATGCAAGAAAGTGAAAAGTGAAAGTGAAGTCGCTCAGTCGTGTCTGACTCCTAGAGACTCCATGGACTGCAGCCTACCAGGCTCCTCTGTCCATGGGATTTGCCAGGCAAGAGTACTGAGTGGGTTGCCATTGCCTTCTCTAAAAACACTCCAGTTCTGGAATTATAGTATTCCTAGATAGACCAAATGAAAATAAAACCTATTTCTATCTATCATTAAATGAACAGAAATAAATGTCTACCAACTTAAGCCACCAAAGACTGAAAGGAGTTTTTTGGTTTTCTTTAACTTTCTTTCACCCCTGGTTTTCCATTACATCTCAGCCTCTCATTGTTGCAGCACTACTGATGAAGTCTTAATAGCAAAGAACTATGCTGGACACTAAAATTCTGCTTGGTTGATCTGTATTAGATTCAGTTTATCAGTATTTGCACGCACACATTTATTTCATTTTTCATTACTTATATTTAAATGATGTGTAACGTTCTCTTTTCCTCCCTTCAGAGCCTGCTTTCCCACACCTTTTTCTCATCTGCATTCTAAGGTACTCCTTTTCTTTCCTTTAGTTCACTTTGCTTCCGAAGTAAAACAGGGTCTGCAGGGAACTGATAAAAACGGGGCAGGTTTACGGCAAATAATACCCTACCTAAGATATCCTCTATACCATGTGTTGTCTACCATCAGGTAGGAATTCCTTTCATGCCTCTGAGCCTGAGCAGAACTCATGTGCTTACGCTATGCTCACATTGTTGATGCTAACAATCACCATCATGTTTCCTAGAGGTTCAGGAGTGTTCCCAAACCTGCTGAAGAACATGAACAAATCACAAAGCCCTCAAAGCCACAACCATCATCAAGCAACTGAGCTCCTGTTCCTACCAGTCCAGGAATTCAAGAGTCTCAGGTACTCCTTAATCCCCATGACCTGGTTCTACTAAAGCTAAAAATTCTGTAAGGCATTTTTATAAACTGTAGTTTCAGAATTCTATTAGCTCTCCCAAAAGGACTCAACACCAAACAAACTTCCAGCCCAAAACAAATTTGGCTGACATTCTGTCAAATAGCTATAAAAGGCTGCTGTCATACAACTGCCCTGAAGTGAAGCTGGCCAAATCTAAATGAAAAATGATAAAGCTCCAAGAATAAGCTGTCATAAAAAGATACATGGTTCCTCAGAAGAAATTTGCTGGCGGTTTGAAACGTCAGATTCAAAGGGCTCTTGTCCCTTTATAAAGATTAAACTAAAGAAAGTAAATCAAACTTGAAATGTTCAAAATTCCTGGGGATTAATAGTCCATTTTTAACAAAATGCTAAAAGAAAAATCTTGTATTCAATAATGCAGTTTCTTCAATGTCTCCCAAGTAACTGTTCAGCTTATTTTGGAAGCAATTTTGTTGCAGGTCTTGAATGTACTTGGGTACCAAGGAAAAGACACCTGTGCCTGGCAGGTCGTACACTACTAATTCGCCCAAAGTGCCAGAGAAACAGAAGATGCTGTGATTTCTAGATACGATTGTCTGCAATGCCAGGTAAAAGAGGTCACATGCCCTGTACAGCCGCGGCTCAGCTTTTTCCGAGCGATGTGCAAGCTCCTCGGACAAAATTTTGCTAGGAATTCGGAGAAACAGGCAAGCTGAGAGGAATTCCTCTCGGCACCGGTGTCTGTACTTTGCAGCTTCCTTTTCCGACGGCCTCGCGCTCATCCTGTGTCTCCATCCCGCCGATGCTCGGCCCTCCCTGGGCTCCAGCTAGCCAGCAGAGGACCCTCCCTACAGCCCCTCGCGGCGACGCCCCGCCCGCGGGTCAGCTGGGTTCCGCCTGCCGCCCGGCCCGGCCGCTGCGGCCCCGCCCGCTGCCCTTCCGCTCACTCACGCGGGAGGCCGCGGCGGCGTCTCCATGGCGGCTCCTCTCGGGCTTCAGCTCTACGGCGCCCGCCGCCGCCAGCACCATTCCAGCTGCGGACGCCTGCCCCGCCCGCCCGTCGCGCCGCGTCCCATCCGCCCGGGCGTCAGCCCTCCGCCGCCCCGCACCCGCGCCTGCACCGGCACCCGCTCCAGAAGCGGCCCCGCTAGCCGGCCCAGCTCTGCAGCCGCACTTCACGGGCGCTCTCCGCCTGCCGGCGATGCTGGGGGCGGAGCGGCAGGAGGGCACTTCCGGGTGTGACGCGCCCTCGAGACCCCGCCCCGCCTCTTCCTGCCGCCGCCGAGTGGGTTCCCAGGGTGGGTTCGCCCGCCCGAACCCTTGAGCGGGAGACGTGAGGGCGGGGTCCGGCCGGAAAGCGCGTGGTCCCGGCTTTTGGCGTTTCTGACTGCTCCACTCCACAGGCGCGTTTGTTTTGTCCTCTAGCAGTTTGCCGCCAGGGAGGCGGGAGGAGTGGGCGTAGCCGATCCTTCCTTTACAGATAGTGAAACTGAGGCAAGAAGAAATGTCTCGCCTGTCCAGAGTCCCAAGCAGCATCTGGAGCCTCCCTTCTCAGGCTGTGATCCCCTCGTTGCACTTACTGGGAGAGATCTGCAGCACTGTAATGGGATGCAGAGAAAAATTGGGTATCCGTGCCCGCGCACCTGCCTGCCATGAAAATACCGAATAGTCAGGTGAGGAGACCGAAATGGTGGTCAAGAAGTGAAGTCGCTCAGTCGTGTCCGAGTTCTTTGCTATCCCATGGACTGTAGTCTTCCAAGCTTCTCTGTCCATGGGATTTTCCAGGCAAGAGTACTGGAGTGGGTTGCCATTTCCTTCTCCAGAGGATCTTCCTGACCCAGGGATCGAACCCAGGTCTCCTGCGTTGCAGGCAGACGTTTTACCCTCTGAGCCACCAGGGAAAGGCCTCTCAAAATATGTCATATAGAAGAGATGGAAGAAAGCGAATCTTGAGAAAGCGAATCAAAGAATGCTCAGGGCAGAGGGAAGAGCAGTGCAAAGACTCCTGGACCTTGAAGAAATGAAAGAGTACAGTGCAGCTGATGTTTCCCCCAAGTATGCCGCTGTGCAGTGGTAGGATCTGGGAACTTGTTAGAAAGGAAAATTCTCGAGGCCCATTTCAGATCTGAATCAGAAGTTCTGAGGATGAAGACCAGCAGCCTGTGTTGTGACAAGCCTTCCAGAGGATACTAAAGGTTTAAGGACCTCTGTGGTATCTGAAGCAGTCAGGACAGGAGACAGTGGAAGGAGATGGTGTCCCATGTGTAGTGACAGATCAAATAGGCCTGGTAGGCCTTTGAACTCCACTCCAGTACTCTTGCCTGGAGAATCCCATGGACGGAGGAGCCTGGTAGGCTACAGTCCATGGGGTCGCTAGGAGTCGGACACGACTGAGCGACTTCACTTTCACTTTTCGCTTTCATGCATTGGAGAAGGAAATGGCAACCCACTCCAGTATTCTTGCCTGGAGAATCCCAGGGACAGAGGAGCCTGTTGGGCTGCCCTCTATGGGGTCGCACAGAGTCGGACAGACTGACGCGACTTAGCAGCAGCAGCAGCAGGCCTTTGAAAAGATTTCAGCTTTTATTGAAAAGAGAAATAAATGCTGTGAGCAAGGTGATCTGATCACTAAAAGGATGACTTTGCTGGGATTTGTTTTAAAATCCTCCACCAAAAAAGGGAGGGTAGGGAATGGAAGAAAGAAGATGGCAAAAAGTGTTAATTTTTGTTGCTGAGTGATGAGTGCACAGAGTTAGTCATTTATGTGTAAGCTGAATCTTCTGTTGCTATATGAGCCACAGATGCAAGAAAGCAAACAAAAAATTACCTGCTGGGATGATCAAAGTGATAGAAGTTTATAGATTCTGATTTTTCTGAAAATATAAAGCAGATCAGAATTACTGATAGATTAAACATGAATATAAGAGAGCAGAGTGAAAGATGATCTCAAGTTTTGGTCTGGGCCCTTGGGAGAGTGGAGTTGACATTTACTGAGATTGAAAGATGAAGAAGAAACAGATTTTCCGTTAAGTATCCATGTGTAGATAGGTGTAGACATTTAGATACCTGGAGTGGGCATAACTGTGGGCATTGTCACTATATAGATGGTGTTTAAGGTCTGATTAAGATCAACTATATAATATAACTAGAGAAAAGAAAAGACCAAAGAGTGAACCTGGGGCCCTCCAACACTAAAACAATAAGATAAGGCGGATTTAGCAAAGGAAACAGAAAAGGGAGCAGTAGTGAAGTAGGAGTAATGTCTTGGTAACCTACTGATATGTGCTAGGAAAACACTGTATCTAGTAGAGCTCACCCCTCAGTAACTTGGTGGCATTGTTGACCCACCATGAGGAGGGCATACGTAATTGAGTTATTTAACTAGTGTTAGTAATGGTTTTCTTCAGATCTAAAATAAAACTTCCTGCTTTATAAGGTCATTGTAAGAATTAAAATAATCTATTTTAGGTATATGGCACTGTATATAATGGAGTCCCTTCATAAATGTTCATTGCTATCATTCATTTCAGTTTAGTTCCTCAGTCCTGTCTGACTCTTTGGGAGCCCATGGATTGCAGCACACTAGGCTTCCCTGTCCATCACCAACTCCCGGAGCTTGCTCAAACTCATGTCCATCGAATTGGTGATGCCATCCAACCATCTCATCCTCTGTTGTCCCCTTCTCCTCCCAACTTCAGTCTTTCCCAGCATCAGGGTCTTTTCTAAGGAGTCAGTTCTTCACATCAGGCGGCCAAAGCATTGGAGCTTCAGCTTTAGCATCAGTCGTTCCAATGAATATTCAGGACTGATTTCCTTTAGGATGGACTGGTTGGATCTCCTTGCAGTCCAAGGGACTCTCAAGAGTCTTTTCCAACACCACAGTTCAAAAGCATCAGTTTTTCAGCATTCAACTTTCTTTATGATCCAACTCTCACATCCATACATGACGACTGGAAAAAAACATAGCCTTGACTAGAAGAACCTATGTCAGCAAAGTAATGTCTCTGCTATTTAATACACTGTCTAGGTTTGTCATAGCTTTTCTTTCAAGGAGCAAGCATCGTTTAATTTCAAGGCTGCAGTCAGCATCTGCAGTGATTTTGGAGCCCAAGAAAATAATGTCTGTCACTGTTTCCATTGTTTCCCCATCTATTTGCCGTGAAGTGATGGGACCAGATGCCATGATCTTAGTTTTTTGAATATTGAGTTTTAAGCCAGCTTTTTCACTTTCCTCTTTCACTTTCATCAAGAGGCTTTTTAATTCTTCTTCACTCTCTGCCATAAGGGTGATGTCATCTGCACATCTGAGGTTATTGATATTTCTCCTGGAAATCTTGATTCCAGCTTGTGCTTCATCCAGCCAGCATTTCACATTACATACTCTGCATATAAGTTAAATAAGCAGGGTGACAATATACAGCCTTGTTGTACTCCTTTCCCAATTTGGAACCAGTCTGTTGTTCCATGTCCAGTTCTAACTGTTGCTTCCTGACCTGCATACAGATTTCTCAGGAGGCAGGTCAGGTGGTCTGGTATTCCCATCTCTTTAAGAATGTTCCACAGTTCGTTGTGATCTACACAGTCAAAGACTTTGGCCTAGTCAATAAAGCAGAAGTAGATGTTTTTCTGAAATCCTCTTGCTTTTTCTATGATCCAGTGAATATTGGCAATTTGATGTCTGGTTCCTCTGCCTCTTCTAAATCCAGCTTAAACATCTGGAAGTTCTCAGTTCATGTACTGTTGACACCTATCTTGGAGAATTTTCAGCATTACTTTGCTGGTGTGTGAGATGAGTGCAGTTGTATATTAGTTTGAACATTCTTTGGCTATCATTGCTATCATTATTTCTACACATTTACGTGACTATCAGTTATACTTGATTCAGTTGGGAACTGAAGTTAAGTGCTAGACCCAAGAGATACATACTAACTTAGATTTGATCAAACCTTTGGTCTGACTTTTTTCTTCTACATGCAAGTAGAGTGAATAGGACTGTTTAATCAGCCATTTTAGGAGCTGTCTCAGGACAAAACAAAAACAAAATTCTTCTAATGCTTGTGTGTCTTCCCACCAAAATAATGTTATAGGTACAAATAAATACTGAAAAATGAGGCTATATCTATCTGACAAGTGAGCACACAACTCCAAACCATAGCCAGTTTCACATCCTCCCCTGGATTATGTCTGGTACAATTCTGTTTAGTCCAGTACAATTTTATGGTTCTTAAGGGATCCAATTCAGATAGCATGTGAAATGTTTACTCAAACCTTTTCTTTTTCACACCCATCCCTAAATTCATAGGCCTGAGAAAGAGTACTTTTTTTTTTTTTATTCTCAAGCTTGCTAAGAGTTAAAGATCAGCCCACATGCTCTAGTATTCCTAGTGTGATGGTCATTGTGCATTTTAAGATGGTCCATTTTCCTAATTCAATTCTCTGCCCTGACTCCACTCCCTGCAGAGAAGAGAAAGAACCAGGTCCACAGCTCAATATCTCATCTGTGAGTCTTGAAGCAATTTGAAAATTTGTTGGTTTATACTGAACCTTTGTTGTTTTCTGAAAAGACAAAAGTGATAGGACCTTTGGCTTTCAGACATAAGCATACCTGTTTAAGAAAAGTAGCAATTTATGAGCCCAGTTTCCATTTTCATCTTTGTATGGGACAAGTAACTGCACAAAACTGGTCCTTGGACAGATACAGTCTCAACAGTTAACCTCATCTCACCAAACACAAGAAAAACAAACAAACCTTGGCAAGATGGGCACAAATCCATCTGTCGGGGAGAGGGGGGAGACTTTTATTATGTCTTCCTTTATATGTCAGTTTCACCATTTTCTGAAGTAAAAGATTATGAGGCCACCAAAGACTTCCAAATGCTTTGGAAGGAACTTTAAAACTATTAGAGGAAAACATAGGCAGAATACTTGATGACATAAATCAAAGCAAGATCCTCTATGATCAACCTCCTAGAGTAATGGAAATAAAAACAAAAGTAAACAAGTGGGACCTAATTAAACTTAAAAGCTTTTGTGCAGCAAAGGAAAATATAAACAAGGTGAAAAGACAACCCTCAGGATGGGAGAAAATAATAGCAAATGAAACAACTGACAAAGGATTAATTTCTAAAAATACAAGCAGCTCATATAACTCAATACCAGAAAAACAAACAACCCAATCAAAAAGTGGGAAAAAGACCTAAATAGTCATTTCTCCAAAGAAGACATACAGATGGCTAACAAACACACAAAAAGATGCTCAACGTCGCTCATTATTAGAGAAATGCAAATAAAAACTACAGTGAGATATCACCTCACACCAGAAAGAATGGCCATCACCAAAAAGTCTACAAATGATAAATGCTGGAGAGGGTGTGGAGGAAAGGGAACCCTCTTGCACTGTTGGTGGAAATGTAAATTGATACAGCCACTATGGAAGACGGTATGGAGATGCCTTAGAAAACTAGAAATAAAACCACCATATGACCCAGCAATCCCACTCCTAGGCATATACCTTGAGGAAATCAGAATTGAAAAGAGACACTTGTACCCCAATGTTCATTTCAGGACTATTTACAATAGCTAGAACATGGAAGCAACCTAGATGTCCATCGACAGATGAATGGATAAGGAAGTTGTGGTACATATACACAATGGAATATTCAGTTCAGTTCAGTTGCTCAGTCGTGTCCGACTCTTTGCAACCCCATGAATCGCAGCACGCCAGGCTTCCCTGTCCATCACCAACTCATCCATAAAAAGGAATGCATTTGAGTCAGTTCTAATGAGATGGATGAACCTAGAGCCTATTATACAGAGTGAAGTAAGTCAGAAAGAGAAAGCTAAATATCGTATACTAAAGCATATATATGGAATCTAGAAAGATGGTACCGAAGAATTATTTTTTGGGCAACAATGGAGAAACGGACATAGAGAACAGACTAATGGACATGGGGAGAGCGGAGGAGAGGGTGAGATGTATGGAAAGAGTGACCTGGAAACCTACATTACCATAAGTAAAATAGATTGCCAACGGGAATTTGCTGCATGTCTCAGAGAACTCAAACAGGGGCTCTGTATCAACCTAGAG
Organism: Bos mutus; assembly: GCF_027580195.1. NCBI lineage: Eukaryota > Metazoa > Chordata > Mammalia > Artiodactyla > Bovidae > Bos > Bos mutus. The sequence goes on from NC_091633.1 coordinate 72,015,640, forward strand.
GAGTGGCATGGGGAGGGAGATGGGAGTGAGGCTCAAAAGGGAGGGGACATGTATACCTATGACTGATTCGTATTGAGGTTTGACAGAAAACAAAATTGTAAACCAATTATCCTTCAATTAAAACATAAATAAAATTTATTTTTTAAAAAAAGGCCAAGACCACCAAAGACTTCCTATCTCCATTTCCATTGGCATAAGAACTAATTGGACATGCTGAAGTGTTTGACTCCCTTCTCAGGTTATTAGCTCCAATCATCTACCAGTTTTTATTGAGATGAGCTCTTGACTCCCCCACAGAGGGATGTGATCTTATTAATTTAGAAGTCTATTCACTTATTACACTGTTGAAATAGAACAGTTGCTGTATTAGTATTCATTACCTAAAGTGAATGGAAGTAATTAGAATATACCACTGGTAAATATGCCAGCAAATTTGGAAAACTCACCAGTGGCCACAGGACTGGAAAAGGTCAGTTATCATTCCAATCCCAAAGAAAGGCAATGCCAAAGAATGCTCAAACTACCGCACAATTGCACTCATCAAACACACTAGTAAACTAATGCTGAAAATTCTCTAAGCCAGGCTTCAGCAGTACATGAACTGTGAACTTCCAGATGTTCAAGCTTGTTTTAGAAAAGGCAGAGGAACCAGAGACCAAATTGCCAACATCCGCTGGATCATGAAAAAAGATCATGAAAAAAGGAAGAGAGTTCCAGAAAAACATCTATTTCTGCTTTATTGACTATGCCAAAGCCTTTGACTGTGTGGATCACAAGAAATTGTGGAAAATTCTGAAAGAGATGGGAATACCAGACCACTTGACCTGCCTCTTGAGAAACCTATCTGCAGGTGAGGAAGCAACAGTTAGAACTGGATATGGAACAACAGACTGGTTCCAAATAGGAAAAGGAGTATGTCAAGGCTGTATATTGTCACCCTGCTTATTTAACTTCTATGCAGAGTACATCATGAGAAACACTGGGCTGGCAGAAGCACAAGCTGGAATCAAGATTGCTGGGAGAAATATTAATAACCTCAGATATGCAGATGACACCACTTTTATGGCAGAAAGTGAAGAGGAACTAAAAAGCCTCTTGATGAAAGTGAAAGAGGAGAGTGAAAAAGTTGGCTTAAAAGTCAACATTCAGAAAACTAAGATCATAGCATCTGGTCCCATCACTTCATGGGAAATAGATGGAGAAACAGTGGAAACAGTGTCAGACTTTATTTGGGGGGGCTCCAAAGTCACTGCAGATGGTGACTGCAGCCATGAAATTAAAAGACTCTTACTCCTTGGAAGAAAAGTTATAACCAACCTAGATAGCATATTCAAAAACAGAGACATTACTTTGCCAACAAAGGTCCATCTAGTCAAGGCTATGATTTTTCCATAGGTCATGTATGGATGTGAGAGTTGGACTGTGAAGAAAGCTGAGCACCGATGAATTGATGCTTTTGAACTGTGGTGTTGGAGAAGACTCTTGAGAGTCCCTTGGACTGTAAGGAGATCCAACCAGTCCATTCTGAAGGAGATCAGTCCTGGTGTTCTTTGGAAGAAATGATGCTAAAGGTGAAACTCCAGTACTTTGGCCATCTCATGAGAAGAGTTGACTCATTGGAAAAGACCCTGATGATGGGAAGGATTGGGGGCAGGAGGAGAAGGGGACGACAGAGGATGAGATGGCTGGATGGCATCACCGACTCGATGGACGTGAGTTTGAGTGAACTTTGGGAGTTGGTGATGGACAGGGAGGCCTGGCGTGCTGCAATTCATGGGGTTGCAAAGAGTCGGACACGACTGAGTGATTGAACTGAACTGAACTGAAAGTGAAAGTGAAAAAATTATTTAGTCATGTGTGACTCTGTGACCTCATGGGCTGGCTCTATAGTCCGTGGAATTCTCCAGGTCAGAATCCTAGAGTTGGTAGCCTCTCCCTTCTCCAGGGGATGTTTCCATCCCAGAGGTTGAACCCAAGTCTCCTTCACTGCAGGCGGATTCTTTACCAGCTGAGCCACAGATGCAACCATGCAGAGGAACAAGTCTGCGACACTAGCTGTTAAGTCAAATCAGATGGTTCAGTGGAACTAATGACATGACCTGGCAAGCACAAACATCACATGGCAAGAATCTGGAAGCGAAGAATTGCTCCTGTAAAGACTTAATTTCACCAAAGGATATAAAACAGTAAGAGTCCTTGTAATTCCTACCAATGTAATGGTAGCAAGATGAAAAGCATCACTCATTCAAAACTGATATTACGGAATTCCCTGGTCATCCAGTGCTTAGGACTGGGTTCAATCCCTGGTCAGGGAATCAAGATCCCGCAAGCCACATGGACAGAAGCAAACAAACAAAAGGCATATTAAAGAAGATGGAGACATTCTAAAAAGTCTTATTTTTTATCCTAAAGGGTTAGTCTAAAATGCATTACTTGAGTTGCTTTTCTAATTTTAAATCAGGGTTTTGCTTTTATTCTTTTGATTTGGAAGCAGCTTAGTGTACAGAATATATTATGAGGCATTTCAAGTTATTTTTGTCAGACTTTGCTATATTGCAAATGGATTTTTCAATACATGAAGGTATTTATTACAGGCTTTGTGGTGTTAAATGGGGGTAATGTTAGTCTGCTCGAGACCAGTAGAAAATCTTTAATTGAAGGAACCTTTCATTGCTATGAGTCCAGTTTATTCTACAAATGTCACTTCCTTGTTTTTGTAATCTTTAAGATACAAATCTTACTTCCAACACAACACACCTGCCTGTTATCCTGTATCAGACATTCCTGGAAAAATGAAAGCAAATTGTTTTCTGTAAAGTACAGGAAATATCCCCAAATAGACTTCACACTAATGTATATCGGGTAAGAAGTTTCTCTGCACTTTTTTAAGAAAAGGAAATTTGCTTAATCTATTTTTACTTGTATATAGTTATATGGTATCTATTTATATAGTCTGGTGATGTAATACCTCATTATAGAATTACCCAGGACTAAACATCATAAAGGTCCATCTAGTCAAAGCTATGGTTTTTCCAGTAGTCATGTATGGTTGTGAAGTTGGACCATAAAGAAAGCTGAGCACCACAGAATTGATGCTTTTGAACTGTGGTGTTGGAGAAGACTCGCAAGCCCCTTGGACTGCAAGAAGATCAAACCTGATCCTAAAAGAAATCAGTCCTGAATATTCATTGGAAAGACTGATGCTGAAGTTGAAGCTCCAGTACATTGGTCACCTGATGCAAAGAACTGACTCATTAGAAAAGATCCTGATGGTGGGAAAGATTGAAGGCAGGAGGAGAAGAGGACAACAGAGGATGAGATAGTTGGAAGGGATCTCTGACTCGATGGACAAGAGTTTGAGCAAGCTCTGAGAGTTGGTGATGGATAGGGAAGCCTGGCATGCTGCAGTCCGTGGAGTTGCAAAGAGCCGGACACAACTGATCAACTGAACTGAACTGAAACACCACAAACCTCCTTCTACACAGTCAGCAATGCTGGAAGAAGAAAAAGCAAGTAAAAGCACTTGACAAATTATACAAAGCATTATGAGCTTGGTGTCATTAATCTCAAGTTATATACATACACATACTCTTCTACACACAGTTTCTGTTTATCCATCACTTATAACTGTTAATAGCATGGAGCCTAAGCTAAATTGTGAAATAAGAGGTATTTTTGCCATTCTCCTCTTCCCCAGTGTTCCTTTTTTTCCTTTTGGCATCTGTATATCTATCATTTGTGACCCTCACCATCTGCAGGACTCTACTATCTTCTCTTCATCCCTAATCAAACTTCGAAGTTATCTAGTATCACTTAGAATGATTAGTGGATTACACTATAACACAAAGGGGTAATATTGGTATTGTTTCATGTTGTTATTATTTTAGCCAAATGATATGTTTATACCCTATCCCCTAGTCTTATTTCTCCTAGAATGCTTTCCAGTGCATTCTACATTATTTCAATAACAACATTTTTGACAATAAAGTGTATGTCCTTTTCATTAATAGAGGTATTTCTGTATAACATTGTCAAAGGAATGCTTTAATAAAGGACCACTCTGAGAGAGAGGAAAAATATTCTTCTTAAACTCTAGACCTTTTGAGACCAAATCTCTAAGAGCCTGTATTTTTTTGTTGTTGTTCAATTTGTTCATATGGTAATGTGAAAAGAAAAGTCTTGAGTTTCCACATAAATCCTAAAATTTGAGCTTAGCCCAAGTCTTGGAATTATTTTTGCAAGTAAAGATCCTTTGCCAAGAAATCCTTTTTCATTCTTAATCTGGTACTAGTCAGCTTCTGGATGCAGAGAAGCATGTTTAATGCAGGATATAAGTAGTTAGTCAATTCCTGAGGCAACCATATTTCTTCATTTTTCTTCTTAAGATCTTGGTAAGGATCCAACCCAAGGAACAGAATTGAATCCATGCTGCATGTATATGAGAACTATTCTTCATTGAACTAAAAATGAACCTAAGGTGCCAGTTTGAAGTCTTTGTTAAAAGCCAACTAAAATTAAGTCAAGAGAAAAATATTCCTAGTCATATTTTCTGAGGCAAAATGATTCAGGCAATCTTATGTATTATATCAACTTATTTTCTATGCAAGTCAGGGGAGATACTGATGACCTGTTTTAAACTTCAGCTACCTCTGCACCAGTACTCCCTAAATTCCTTTCCTGTTTTATGTTTCCCCAAAACTGTTACTGCCACTGGATAAACTATGTGTTCTACTTTTTTTTTTTTTTTTCATTTATTGCCTAACTTCTCCCTTGGAATGTAATATCTATGAAGCATGGATTTTGTCTTCTTAGTCATTGCTAAACCCACAGGGCCTGGAAGAGTACTGCAAATAGTATGTCCACAGCAATACTGTTGGATGGACAAACTGGCATGGTTGTGTACACCAACCAAAAAGTTTACCTCCAAAAATATACATTTTAACTCAAGTTCATGCAATGTGCATTTTAACAGCTATAAACTACATGTATGTGTTAGTTTTCTTTTTACTTTTGGAAGCATAAAATCAGTGCTCCCTGGAAATAAGGAAAGTGAAAGTGAGAACTATTCTCACTCAGTCATGTCTCTATATAGGTTGGCATCCCAGTGTTGCTTACTTAACTTTTAAGTTTTAAAGTTGTGCAAATAATACATGATTACATTCTTATAGTTAAAATTCAAACCATAAAGTAAAAGTATCCATCTACCTCTCCTCAAATCCTCTATGTAAACAGAAATTACACATATTAACAGTTTTATGTATCTTTTCAAACATTTTTCAACACAGTTACATACATGTGTGGTACATATAAAAATACATGGGTTTGTATTTGTTTGCTTCACATAGGTGGAATCATGCTGTGTGGTACCATTTAGCCTGTTAGCACCTGCTAAGGAAACCTTACTGCCAATTTGCTGTAGCTTTGGGACCCAGGCAGGGAGAGCTGAGCTGCCAGCTGCCAGTGCATCCAGGATTTTAACTGATGCTAATTTCAAGCATCAGTGAACAGGAAGATTGTGAACATCAGAAGTTTGGCTGATGCATCAAATAGTACCCTGCCAGATAAACACTCCATTGCATCTGAGTACCACAGATAATTTTCTCCTCTTCTCTCACCAAAGCAAACATACTCTTTTGGAAATTTCATTTTTACTCTAATCCTGAGGGAGCAAGATTCAAAGTCACTACTTCCTCAGTATAAATTAGTTTTTTAAAATTAGATTTACATTTCCAGAAATCTTGAGTGTTTCTAGATTCTCTATTTCTTTTTTCACATCTTTTGTTTCAATCTGTAATTTCTCTCTCCATATTTTTTCATCCCTTTACATCATCTAAAAAGAAGGCTTTCTCTTTCAAATTCAGGATGTGAGGAAGGTCTTGAAGAGATGAATTTGATGAATATCTGTTCATTTTATGTTGCTCAAGAGCCACTGAAATTTTTTTCTTTTGTGTTTTGGTTCCTGATTAAACTTCCCTAAAACTCTAGTAATAACATGCCCATTTATAATGTTTACTTTAAAGCATATTTAAATATTGCAGTAACTTGCATTTTATTTAGCACAATCTACTTTTAAAGTTCTAACTGTAAGAAGCTATATATGTTCATAATTACAGTTTATTTGAATGTGTAGTATTTTGGGAACAGTGAAGTACCATATTTTGGGGAGGTGGAATGAAAACAATTTATATATTTTTAAATGAACTAAAGTTTTTTTAATGTTCACTGTCTAGAGTAATTTTAAAATTCATTATTTCTATTTTATATCATAATCTGTGAATTAAAACATCTTTGTACAATAGAATCTCACTAATGTGGTTTTCAAAATCCATGTCATATGGCCACCACTAACTACTTTGTAATTGTTGTGATTAAATCGTCATTGAGAGATTTCTCTTATACTGAATTTAATGCCAATTAATTTTTGCAAATAAGTGAAAATGTCCTTCAAATGACTAGCTAAAAATTATTTATATTTCCTCAAAAACTTGTTATAGTCATGTTATTAGGAAAAGATAGCTGAAGCCATTTTGAAAACTCACCAGATTTATTCATCCAATTTCATATGGGAGTATGACCAGATTGAAAGGCATTCAGACAATATTTCAGAATTTTCTCCAGTAACTCATTCTATACTTTTATAGTCCTTTTTAAGATTCAGCATCTAGCTCTGTTTGCTTTGGGGATATATTCAAAAAATAACCTGTCTGGGAATAGCTTGCCCACCCTGAGGAAATGAGATATACATACTTAAAATTATAGGGGAATATGATTCATGAGTGAAAAGATAATTTGGGGGTGAAATTATCCCAGAAGCACTTTCTGGAAGAGGTATAACTTGAACTGGGTTTGGGGAAATATATAGGATTTGTATTAGTGGAGAAGAAAGGAAGCAATTTCCTCATGTGCTGTGTCACTTCAGTCGTGTTTGACTCTGTACCTTGCCAGGCTCCTCTGTCCATGGGATTGTCTAGGCAGGAATACTGGAGCAGGGTGCCATTTCCTGCTTAAGGGGATCTTTCAACCCAGAAATCAAACCCATCTCTCTTCCATCTCCTACATTGGCAGGTGGGCCCTTTACCACTAGCACCACCTGGGAAGCCCAGTTTCCTCATACAGGGAAGGAAAAAACAATTGGTGGATCTGGCGGAAATATCAGATCTGCCCTAACTGGAATTGAACCTAGATAGCATATTAAACGGAGAAGGCAATGGCACCCCACTCCAGTACTCTTGCCTGGAAAACACCATAGACAGAGGAGGTAGGCTGCAGTCCATGGGGTCACTAAGAGTGGGACAGGACTGAGTGACTTCACTTTCACTTTTCACTTGCATACACTGGAGAAGGAAATAGCAACCCTCTCCAGTGTTCTTGCCTGGAGAGTCCCAAGGATGGGGGAGCCTGGTAAGCTGCCGTCTATGGGGTCGCATAGAGTCGGACACGACTGAAGCGAATTAGCAGCAGCAGCAGCAGCATATTAAAAAGCAGAGACATTACTTTGCCAACAAAGGTCCATCTAGTCAAGGCTATCATTTTTCCATAGGTCATGTATGGATGTGAGAGTTGGACTGTGAAGAAAGCTGAGCACCAAAGAATTGATGCTTTTGAACTGTGGTGTTGGAGAAGACTCTTGAGAGTCCCTTGGACTGCAAGAAGATCCAACCAGTCCATTCTAAAGGAAATCAGTCCTAGATGTTCATTGGAAAGACTGATGCTAAAGCTGAAACTCCAATACTTTGGCCACCTCATGCAAAGAGTTGACTCAGTGGAAAAGATTCTGATGCTGGGAGGGATTGGGGGCAGGAGGAGAAGGGGACGACAGAGGATGAGATGGCTGGATGGCACCACCGACTCGATGGACATAAGTTTTAGTGAACTCCGGGAGTTGATGATGGACAGGGAGGCCTGGCGTGCTGCGATTCATAGGGTCGCAAAGAGTCGGACACGACTGAGCAACTGAACTGAACTGAGATGAGGTTGGACAGGTAAAGCAAGGTGTTTTCCCAAATCCTGAGTTGGGGTGTTTTAAAATTGATCTAATAAGCTAAAAGACACTGAGGCTCTTTAACAAGGAAGTAAAATATGCAAGCATCACTTTAGTGAGATTTTTTTCAGCTGAAGTGGAAAGACTTGTTGGGAGATTTTAGAAGGAATGGCTTTGTCTAAGATATATTACACATGCATCAAAAATATTTAAAAAATAGATATGTCCTGTAAGGGCAATTCTACTCCTAGGAATTTATCCTAAAAAAGTTATCACAGATGCACATAGTAAGTCATCTGTCAGAATATTAAATCAGTATTTCATACAATAATAAATTGGAAATTTAATTTGACCAAAGAGTGACTGGCCAAATACTATAATACCACCATATTATATAGGACTATTAAAATTGTTACAAGATAAGACTATTTAATGTTGTAGAAAGATGACACTGTTGGAAGGAAAAAGGAAGTTACAAAATATTCTGTATCGTATGAATCTAGGCATGTGCAAGGAGAAAAATGTGCACATGTGTGTTGTGTTGTGCATGCATCCCTGTGCATAATGAGTAAATTGAACAAATATGAAACACTTTAATTATATGGAAAATGCAATTTTTGTCCTTTTCTCCTTTTCAATATGTTTTCATTGATATTATCTTTTCTTGCCAGAACATGAAGCATTAAACAGGCTCATCACTCTTAGAAAATAAAAAAAGCCGTTCAGTCAATCATAGTCCTAGCAAGCCACAGCTCAGTCTTAAGTAATACTCAAAATTCCAATTTTAGCTTTGTGTTAATCTTTCTTCCTTCCTCAACCTTCAACAACTTCAGTCTGAAATGTTGTAGGGAAGAAAGTTGAGGAGGGGGTGAGATACCTTTGTAAAATGCCTCAGATGACTCACCAGAAAATTTGAATTTTAGAACCATCTCTACAGCCCAGACTAGTAATTCAACCTCTCCAATGTTTCATTACACCTTGTGAAAAATGGACCTAATAATACTTGGCCTACCTATATCTGAGATTTATTATGAATATCAAATTATATCATAGAAGCAGCATTATTTTGAAGAGTCAAAGACTGTTTTAATAGTGTATAATCAAATGCCAAATTCAGACTTAAACTGAAGAAAGTAGGGAAAACCACTAGACCATTCAGGTATGACCTAAATCAAATCCCTTACAATTATACAATGGAAGTGAGAAATAGATTCAAGGGATTAGATCTGATACACAGAGTGTCTGAACTATGGACAGAGATTCCTGACATTGTACAGGAGGCAGGGATCAAGACCATCCCCAAGAAAAAGAAATACAAAAAGGCAAAATGGCTGTCTGAGAGGCCTTACAAATAGCTGTGAATAGAAGAGAGTGAAAGGCAAAGGAGAAAAGGAAAGATATACCCATTTGAATGCAGACTTTCAAAGAATAGCAAGGAGAGATAAGAAAGCCTTCCTCAATAATCAATACAAAGAAATAGAGGAAAACAATGGAATGGGAAAGACTAGAGATCTCTTCAAGAAAATTAGAAATACCAAGGGAACTTTTCACGCAAAGATGGGCACAATAAAGGACAGAAATGGTATGGACCTAACAGAATCAGAAGATATTAAGAGGTGGCAAGAATATACAGAAGAACTATACAAAAAAGATCTTCATGATCCAGATAATCATGATGGTGTAATCACCAACCTAGAGTCAAACATCCTGGAATGCAAAGTCAAGTGGGGCTTAGGAAGCATCACTATGAAAAAAGCTAGTGGAAGTGATGGAATTCCAGTTGAGCTATTTCAAAACTTCAGAGATGATGCTGTGAAAGTGCTCAATATGTCAGCATATTTGGAAAAATCAGCAGTGGCCACAGGACTGGAAAAGGTCAATTTTCATTTCAATCCCAAAGAAAGGCAATGCCAAAGAATGCTCAAACTACTGCACGATTTCATTCATCTCACACACTAGTAAAGTAATGCTCAAAATTCTCCAAGCCAGGCTTCAACAGCACATGAACCATGAACTTCCAGATGTTCAGGGAAGATTTAGAAAAGTCAGAGGAACCAGACGTCAAATTGTCAACATCCGTTGGATCATTGAAAAAGCAAGAAACTTCCAGAAAAACATCTACTTCTGTTTTATTGACTATGCCAAAGCCTTTGGCTGTGTGGATCACAACAAACTGTGGAAAATTCTTAAAGAGATGGGAATACCAGACCACCTGACCTGCCTCCTGAGAAATCTGTATGAAAGTCAGGAAGCAACAGTTAGAACTGGACATGGAACAACAGACTGGTTCCAAATTGGGAAAGGAGTACGACAAGGCTGTATATTGTCACCCTGCTTATTTAACTTCTATGCAGAGTACATCATGAGAAACACTGGGCTGGATGGAGCACAGGCTGGAATCAAGATTGCCGGCAGAACTATCAATAACCTCAGATATGCAGATGACACCACCCCTATGGCAGAAAACGAAGAAGAATTAAAGAGCCTCTTGATGAAAGTGAAAGAGGAGAGTGAAAAAGTTGGCTTAAAAGCCAACATTCAGAAAACTAAGATCATGGCATCTGGTCCCATCACTTCATGACAAATAGATGGAAACAGTGACAGACTTTATATTTGGGGCTCCAAAATCACTGCAGATGGTGACTTAAGCCATGAAATTAAAAGATGCTTGCTCCTTGGTAGAAAAGTTATGACCAACATAGACAGCATATTGAAAGCAGAGATGCTACTTTGCCAACAAATGTCCATCTAGTCAAAGCTATGGTTTTTCCAGTAGTCATGTATGTATGTGAGAGTTGGGCTATAAAGAAAGCTGAGCACCAAAGAATTGATGCTTTTAAACTGTGGTATTGAAGAAGACTCCTGAGGGTCCATTGGACAGCAAGGAGATCCAACCAATCTATCCTAAAGGAAATAAGTCTTGAATATTCACTGAAAGGATTGATGTTGAAGCTGAAACTCCAATATATTGGCCACCTGATGCGAAGAACTGACTTATTGGAAAAGACCCTGATGCTGGGAAAGATTGAGGGTGGGAGGAGAAGGGGACAACAGAAGATGAGATGGTTGGATGACATCACCGACTCAATGGCCATGAGTTTGAGCAAACTCCAGGAGTTGGTGATGGACAAGGAGGCCTGGTGTGCTGCAGTCTATGGGGTCGCAAAGAGTCGGACATGACTGAGTGACTGAACTGAACTGAACTGAATCAAATGCAACCCACTCGTCTGGCAATCTAAAACGCAAATGCCCACAGGCAGCCAGGAAGTTAACCTAAATGAGCAGATGAGGCCAAGGGTAAGACAATAGGACCTGGCTTCTGCCCTTGATACAGAGTAACAATGGTAGGAAAGATGGAGAACTAAAGACGGAGCACTCAAGAAGTTCCTCCTTGGATCTGAGCGGCTATTGCCAATGTTTCTATATCCTCTCATATTTCAAAGGAAACCCCAAATTCTGATTTTTATGTGAGATCTTCTCATTTTCCATTGTTAATAACTAATTTAAATATCAAATACCACATAGGCCAACAATGTGTAAGTTGAACTAATAATGAATAAGGGCTAGATTCAGTCTCTAGGATATTGCTTCATCATTCTGAACAAGTCTGTAAACAACTTGAAGGCAGATACCTTGACTTTTCCCTCTGTGGTCTCAATATTTCATACAATGTCTGATATATTTGGTGCTTAAGAAATGCTGGTAAAACTATGGATGCATGCTGCTAACTATTTCTGCAGGTGAAGGTGTCTAACAACTCAACACTGCCTTTGGCTTTGTGCATAGGGTTCTTTAGTTTTTCCTGAATTATTTATTCATTTATTTATTTTGGGTTGCCCTGGGTCTTCATTGCTGTATGTGGACTTTCTCTAGTTGCAGTGAATGGGCTTCTCATTGCAGTGGCTTCTCTTATTGCAGAGCACAGGCTCTAGGAACATGGGCTTCATTAGTTGCAGCATATGGGTTCAGTAGTTGTGGCGCACAGGCTTACTTGCTCCACAGCATGTGGAATCTTCCCTGGCCAGGATTGAACCTATGTCCCCTGCATTAGCAGGTGAATTCTTAACCATTATACCACCAGGGCGGAGAAGGCAATGGCAACCCACTCCAGTACTCTTGCCTGGAAAATCCCATGGACGGAGGAACCTGGTAGGCTGCATTCCATGGGGTTGCGAAGAGTTGGACACGACTGAGAAACTTCACTTTCCCTTTTTACTTTCATGCACTGGAGAAGGAAATGGCAACCCACTCCAGTGTTCTTGCCTGGAGAATCCCAGGGGTGGCGGAGCCTGATGGGCTGCTGTCTATGGGGTCGCACAGAGTCGGACACGACTGAAGTGACTTAGCAGCAGCAGCAACAGCAGCAGTACCACCAGGGAAGTCCAAGGGATTCTTTATGTATGTACATTTAACTGTAACAATCCTTCTTTGTATTTTTTTCCCAGTTTGTCAAAGTAGAGTAGGAAAAGGGCATAGAAGAAAGCTAAAGGAATAGATAGAAAATAAGAGACCAATGTGAGCAAAGAGAGAAGTTTAAATAAAACCATAAGATATTTAGTTATTTCTGGTGCTGTATCCTATAAGGAGGTTAGACTGGTCTGATTGAAGTGAATGGATTTAACTAACTTTAGATCAATGAGAAGAAAAACAGCACCTTATTTAGGGGATGTGAGTGTCTCTGGGGTGATGGACAGCAGGTAGTCAGAGAAGACTTCCTGAGGGTGTGATGTTATTTCATTGAATGAATGCTTATTGAATATTTACTGTGGAATACATCAGCAAGCAAAACAAAGGCCTCTCACCTTCATGGGATTTATCTTTAGTACAGAAGACAGACAATTGACATAAAAATTAGAAAATTATGTGACAGTTGGCTAGGGTATAGTCCTTAGTTATATGGTTTCCTAGATAATCTGGGTGAGGCTGATTCAATTAGTTGAAAGACCACGAGAGCTGAACGGAGGTGTTCCTAAGAACATGAAATTCCCCTAATGGATTGCAGTTTTGGCTCATGTGGGCAAGTTTTAGCCTGCCCTTCCTGACAGCTTGCCCTGTGGATTTCAGACTCGCCTAGCCAACCCCCACAGTTGCAGAAGCCAGCTCCTTAGATATATTTCTCCTTCTGGTTCTGCTCCATTAGTGGATCACTGACTGATACAAAAGGTGGTAGGATCCAGGGGTGGGTGGGAGTGTGACCTGATAGGTAGGAGCAAGTTGCAGTATTACGAGATTCAGCTTAGGTTACATTGAGAAAGTGAGATTTGAGCAGACTTGGTAGAGGCAAGCATTGTTACTTTGAGACAACGGTTCCAGGAAGAAAGAATTGCTAGAACAAAGTCCCTAATATAGGCAGCTTTGAAGAAGGCATCCAGTGTAGCTGTTGCAGAGTGTAAGCATAGCAGGCAGATGAGAGGATGTCAGGAGGTAAGGGTTGAAAGCAGAGGGCTTAGACATTTTAATGACCTTACATTTTACTTGGAGAGACCCAAGAACAATTGCCCAGTTTTGAGAGAGGGGTGCATAATCTGACTTATCTTTTTAAAGGATCATTTACATTTTAAAAGATGACTCTGTTGAGAACAAACTACTGGATGGGGAACATGAGAGCAGAAACAGGGGAATCTGATGAAGTGCTCTAGTAACTCAGGCAGCATAATGTTTGAACTGAGATTCAAAGACAGTCTTGACATTCAAGTGGTTCACCGTTGATTGCTTGCTGCCCATACCATACCAGTTCTTAAACATTTTTAATATCCCTCTGCTCAAGGGACAAGGAGGAAGTAGGCAGTCAATGAAAAGTGAAACATGAAAGTTTTAGTCATGTGCAAAGGCACAGGAATATAAGAAGGCTAAGCGCATTCACAAGTCTCCAAGATCACCATTATGGCTGGAACCATTGATAAAGAATAATAAATAACTACTGACATAAACACAAACTATCCCACACACTTCTCTAAATACCTTTTATGTACCATAGAAAAACTCATTTATCTTTGTATCAGCTAACTATTGTTACATAAGAAATTGCTCCAAAACTGAATAACTCAATCATCACTTAATTGCTAAAGATTCTGTGGGTTGGCAATTTGGATTTAGTTGGTAAAATTCATCTCTGCTCCATATAGTGTCACCTGGAAGCATTCATGTGTTTACAATCACTTGGCAAGTTAGCCAGACTGACTAGTTCCAAATGGCCTCATTCACATGTCTAGTAGTTGACCAAGGGAAGGTGGGATGGGGGTGGGTTAGCTGAACAGTTGTCTCTCATCAACCAGCAAGTCTACCCAGGCTTCTCCAAGTGGTGGCTGCATTCAAAAAAGCAGCAAACAAGAGAGTGTAAAAACACAATGTTCACACACTGATCAAGCCTCTGCTTCTGTCTTTGCCCAAAGAGGCCACATGGTGAAACCAAATCAATATCACAGGGGATCTCACAAGGGCATGGGTTCAGGGAGGCATGACTCACTGGGTTTGGCAGTACTTCAGCACCGAAGAATTGATGCTTTTGAACTGTGGTGTTGGAGAAGACTCCTGACAATCCCTTCAACTGCAAGGAGATCCAACCAGTCCATCCTAAAGGAAATCAGTCCTGGGTGTTCATTGGAAGGACTGATGCTGAAGCTGATACTCCAATACTCTGACCACTTGATGCGAAGAGCTGACTCATTGGAAAAGACCCTGATGCTGGGAAAGATTGAGGGCAGGAGGAGAAGGGAACGACAGAGGATGAGATGGTTAGATGGCATTACCGACTCAATAGACATGAGTTTGGGTGGACTCCGGGAGTTGGTGATGGACAGGGAGGCCTGGCATGCTGCGATTCATGGGGTTGCAAAGAGTCGGACACGACTGAGAAACCGAACTGAACTCAACTGAACAGCGATCTACCAGTCTTCATTAAAAGCCCCAAGAGGTATGTCTTGTTAATATATCCATTTTTCAAATGAGGAAACTGAAGCCAACACGTGTTGTATACCCCATACCCAGCAGGAAGCAAGGCCAAAGTCTGGACCCAGTCCAGCTCCAGAGACTGAGGAGAAACCAGGCAGTGGGTCCAAGGGGTGATGGGCCTGGAACACTCTCCAGGTCAGTGTGACTGTGATGGAGGTCTGGGCTGCAATGACCAGAGGACTTGCAGGTGGGATACCTGAGAAAAAGGAGAGAATAAAACTTTAGCCAAGAAATGGAGTCAGGGTTACAGACTGGGAGAAGAACAAACCTCAAACCAAACTGTAGAGGCAGGTGATGGCATAAATGGAAGCCAGCACCAAGGAAGGTGAAGGGAATAGAGTGAGAGCAGAATGTTCTTTATGTGTCTCATTGTTCTACAGACAAAAGGGGTACACTTAAAAGTGATGTCTGTGTGTTAATTTTATATCCTGCAACTTTGAGGAGGGATGTGGGAGGGGGGTTCAGGATGGGGAACACATGTACCCCCATGGCTGATTCATGTGAATGTATGGCAAAAACCACTACAATATTGTAAAGTAATTCACCTCCAATTAAAATTAATTAATTAATTTTTAAAAAATAAAATAAAAGTGACGTCTTGTTTTATAGCAATTTATCTGAGTCATGGTCATCACAGTAGAAATAAAATTCTGCTTTACTCCTTTTTATGAGGGTGTGGGTATATGTAAAAACTGGGAATAGTGAATGTACTGAAATACCAGTGAGCAGCTCTGAGCAGCTCTGAGTGTATTTATAGATGTCAAACACACGAAACACGCCCACACCACACACCCGCTTCCAGGGATCCAGAAGGTGGGGAGATTAATACCAAGTGTACATGGGCGGGCTGTGCCCCACATGGCTGTGCAGGGCATCATCACTTAAAGATCCTCTAGAGTACCCTTTCAGGGTTTAGCAAAGCCATATGATGAATGATTGGAAGGCTTGAAAACAAAATTATTTTGAATACAAGGTTTTTCTTCCTTCAAACACAGGCCCTGTCATAATCTGCTGAATATCTTAAGACATGTTCTTTGTGACCTCAGATGAATGGATAAATAACAGGATGAGAAAATTCTCTATCATCACTATTAACAATAAAATATGTTGATTTTCTGATCATGGATATCTTATTTTTAAAAAAGTAATAAGTTCTCTAGATAGAGCTGCCTGGATCTGCTGGTGTGAAAGGCAGAGGTCCATAACAGGAACAGGAAGAATGAGCATTCAGATCAGAGGGCGCTTCCTGACTTCCGATGCTCCAAGGTTTGAGAATAAAACCCTTAAACTTGAGAATAACTTCTAACCAATAGTAGTCTAACCAATAGTAGTTAGACTACTTACCAACTAAATAGTTGGTAAATAGGCAATTTACCAACTAAATCCAAATTGCCAACCCAATAGTAGGCATGAAAAATAGAGGCCCTGCTGACCTTTTGATTTGTCATCATTAGTGACAATGAAGACATTGTTTGCCAGAGAAGTTGTCACTTTTTCACTGCAGAAAAAGAAGGGAAATAAATTACTGTGAGACCCAGGCTTAGGATATTACAAAAGACTGAGGGCATCTGCTTTTCTGTGAAGTGCCCAGAACAGAAAAGATTGGCAGAGACTCAGAAATGCTTGCTATGGAAGAGAACACAGGCATGTCCTAGCCTTTCCTAGACCAAGTGTGCCTCAAAGATTTTGATGCACTAGACATCTACTGAATGCCTCCTTTCTGCTGCCTAGCAAACAAGGAATTCACCGGTGAACAAAAACACAGCTTCTTCCTCAAGGAAATGATAATCCAGCTTTTCTTTCCAGGACTTTGCAGCAACTAAAGCATATTTCTTGGAATCAGATCTGCTCATTTGTTTTATTCTCATTTTTGTCTGTCACTTTTCTTGAAGGAAAGTTACACAGCTCAAAATAGCCTGGAGTTAAAACTCCCCTTGGGGTCCTCCCCACCATTCTATGCAAAACAAAGAACTCTCTCACTTGAAGAAAAAAATGGAATTAAGGTTGATTATGCCCAGCTCCCAGCCGGTCCCAGCCTCTGGCCGATCTCCAGAATTCCTTGCCCCAGCTGTTTAAGAGATAACTAATCCGAACAACCTTGGAGAAGAACATGCCCCCTTTAGACAGTAGATTTCCATATATATACTTCCTCTTTTCTTGGGTTAGTGCAGCAGCTCACTAATCTGACTGCTGCCCCTTCTCACCTCATTAAAGGTGATCTGTTCCTGTAAAGTGCCCATCTCATTCTTCGAACCTCACTTTCTCTAATTTCCTTACCCTACACTTCTGCCACTAGTTTCTTCAGAAATTTGATAGGTGGTGGACTTGAGTTTTTATTTCTAGTCTCTCATGTCTAATTTCTCGGGAGAAGAGGCAGATTAACAATGTTACCTCTTAGGACTTTTCAGTGACTCACTTGTCAAGGTTTCTAAATTCACAAAGGCTCAGTGACAAGAGAAGACATCTCATTTTTATAATTCCTCCTTTAGGTATAAGCCATCTTCTATTTAAACATGATTTCATAATGAGTCCTTTTTAGCATAATAATAATAGGAAAAAATTATAGATGCTTCTTTATTACCTTTAAATTCCCTGTCAGTCACTACACATGACTGCTGTGGCCCTGTGACATGAGCAGTCATGCTATGTCTGTGACTGCCTGTCACTCAAAGGGGAAACCAGAGAAACGCTGAATGCATCTGGCTTCTGGTCTCCTGTACATCCTGGGATTTCATTTTATTTTTTTCCCTTTTTTGATCCTCTGAGGGAAAACCTTAAGCTTCTGGCCAGGTTCATAGGAATAGAGAGACATTTATGAAAGTCATTTACTGAAAAGAAGGAAAAAGGGATGGGGCCAAGATACATTTCATTATTTTTCTGGAGCAAGACAGCCCTCTATGTAGAACAGCCTTCCTGTCTGCACAGACATTGGTAGTGTCCTGAAGGAGATGTAAGGTTCTCTCCTCCAGCACCAGTGGGCCTCAGGGGAGAAGCAGCCCAGGACAAGGGGAAAAAAATGACAGGATGCCAGGACAAGCAACACAAAACTGTTGCTCTTCTAGTTTCAGAGTCCAATCATCTGTGGAGATTCAGAGGTGAAAGAGAAAGGAGGAAGGGATGGTTTTTGAATTGAGCCTTGAAGGATGGATGGTGTTTCCACTCAGAGATGATGAATGGTGAGAGATAAAGATCTGCTTCTGCTGTGGTGTGAGCTTGTGACTTCTGTCTCCCCAAGATGCAGTATCATCCACTCTTAAAAATGAGGACTGGGACTTCCCTGGTGGCCCACTGGTAAAGAAAAATCCACTGTTCAGCTTTCCTCCGCTGCCGTTAAGGTGTTCAGTCCTTCCAAGGAAGCTTCCACCATTTTAGGGTGAGGTCCTCACATCAACTGGCGACTAGCACTGCACCTGGCAGCCTCCAGCTAGCACTCACCCACACCATGGTCCCGGTCTTGGAGCTCGCCTGCATCTATTCAGCCCTCATTCTGCACAACAATGAGGTGATGGTCATGGAGAATAAGATCAATGCCCTCATTAAAGCAGCTGGTATAAATGTTGAGCTTTTCTACCAGGCTTGTTTGCAAAAGCTTTGGCCAATGTCAACATCAGGAGCCTCATCTGTATGGTAGGGGCTGGTGGACCTATCCTGTCCACCACTGCTGCCCCAGCTGAGGAGAAAAAAGTAGAAGCAAAGAAAGAAGAATCTGAAGAGTCTGATGATGACATGGGCTTTGGTCTTTTTGACTAAACTTCTTTAGTAACACATTCAATAAAAAGCTCTTAGAAAAAAAAAAAAAAGGAATCTGGCTTCCAGTGCAGGACATGGTTCGATCCCTGGTCAGTGAACTAATACCCTACATGCGGCAGAGGCAACTAAGCTCTGTGGAACACAGCAAACCAACTCAGTGCTCTGTAGCCAGCAGGACCAACTAGAGAGCCTGCACATTGCAACTAAGACCCAACAATAGTCAAGTAAATAAATAAATGTTTAAAAATAATGATAAGTAAGTAAATAAAGTAAAAATGAGGAGTGGAGAGTATGGAAGGTTTTCCTCACCTCAGCTCTTGTTCCAGTGTGCCATTCAGATTACAGCTGCTGCTGCTGCTAAGTCGCTTCAGTTGTGTCAGACTATGTGCGACCCCATAGATGGCAGCTCACCAGGTCTCCCGTGCCTGGGATTCTCCAGGCAAGAACACTGGAGTGGGTTGCCATTTCCTTCTCCAATGCATGAAACTGAAAAGTGAAAGTGAATAAGCTCAGTCATGTCCAACTCTTAGCGACCCCATGGAGTGCAGCCTACCAGGCTCCTCCGTTCATGGGATTTTCCAGGCAAGAGTACTGGGGTGCCATTGCCTTCTCCACAGATTACAGCTAACCATGCTTTTTCCCACCTGCCTTCCATTTTATGCCACATTTTGTCTTCCTCCGTTTGCTCCCATTTATCCTCTTTATGTTAATAATGAAATGATTACAGCTTATGTAAATGTATGTGGGGGAGCTGCTCAAGCCTGTGTTTTACTGGGTGGTTCCCGTACCTGCTCCAGCCTTACTGAGCTCTACCTTGTTCTCCTCACTTCCAAAGAACGTTTTGGATTCTTACCTTTGTCTACACCATCTCCCAATACAGTGCTTATGTGGAGAAAGAATCAGATTGCGGGCAGCGGCGCCCATGGTGGGCAGAGGGGTGGGGGTCACAGACTTGAGCTAGCCGCTGCCGCCTGGGCTCGGGGTGTTCCCCTCTCGCCGGTGGGGCCATGTTGGTCTGGACGGCACTCCGTGGGCGTGCTGTCCTCTGTGGCCCTCACTGGCTGCAGGAACTTTTTTGGCTCTAGGTCGTGGGGTGCAGCGAGGAGAGTGCAGGGCGAAGCTGGTGGCGCGGAGGCGAGAGCTGGCTGGGGGGCACTGAGCGAGCGAGTGTATGCACCGCGGACCTGGTCTCTGGGGGACTGTGACATGACAAATTAGTCTGTCCAGGATCCAAATCGGAAAATCTGTGTCCTGTGGAAAAATACAAGCATACCCTTGCCCATAAGTTAGCAACACATCTGGCCCTTTTCATTCTCTGGTAAGGAAGTCTTTTCACTTGACCAGGGGCCAAGTCGAAACCCTTTCAGGAATCTAGTGTCTCATCATTGTAGTCTGCCCCTGTGTGTCTACGTTTAAATGATTAATTACAAACAAAGCATGGTGTAGAACATGATGTGAAGAGGAATATTTAAATTTTTTTATCTTAATTTAGCTATCTGATTTTTTAAAGTCTGGTGTGTCCTTTCCATTATGGTTTGACCTTGGGGAATGTTAAGTATTCTTGTTGAATGTACTATGGAAAATTGTTGACAAAATGTCTTAAAAGCAGCAGAAGTATAAGCTGGGCCATTATCTGTTTTTATCCGTTCGGAGAGTCTTATTTGGGAAAAGCATTCAAACAAGTGTTGAATTACATTTCTTACTGCTTCATTTGATCTAGCAGAGGCTATAATAACATGAGAAAGGGTACCCACGGTAACATGCACAAAGGACAGTTTTCCAAAGGCCAGGATATGAGTTACGTCCATTTGCCAGAGAACATTAGGCCTAAGGCCTCCGGGATTTACTCCTAATGGTGGAGATGGATTAAATATTGGGCAGTTTGGACATAACTTAACTATTTGTCTAGCTGTTTCCCTAGAGATATGAAATTCATACCTTAAACCAGCTACATTTTGATGGTGAATTTTGTGAGAATTTTTGGCCTTGTCAATCTTTTTATGTAAGTTTAAAGCAATTACTTTAGTCAATGCATCTGCCAAAGCATTTCCTTCATGTAAAGGGCCAGACAAGCCAGAATGGGCTCTAATATGTCCCACAAAATATTTTTTATCTCTGTGTTTAATCTCTTTTTGTAAATCAGATAACAAGGAGAAGATAGTAGTTTTATTTTCTGGAATATTAGCAGTCTCAATATAAGGAAACAACCCTACAATATATCAGGAGTCAGTCAAAAGATTGAAGGTGTGGTCTCTTAAATGTTGAAAAGCCTAAATAACTGTTTGTAACTCAGCCCTGACACTTTATTTCTTTGATTTAAAAGATCTTTTAAAGGCCTTGGAGCTGTAATTTCCTGCACCTAAAAGGCTAGATCACTAGATCCAAATGCTCTGTGGCCCCTAGCTTGAGAAGTCAAGTTTTTTCCTGTCTGATAATAAGGTAAAAGCAAAAGCTGTGTTACTCTTTGACCTTTATTAATTTGCAGTTTTGGTAGCTGGCGAGATCAAAACCTTAATTTCCCCAATATAATCAGAATCTACTACACCAGGCACCACTGAAATTTCTTGAAAAGAAAGTGAGCTATGCCCCAGCACAAATCCTACAATGCCCTCAGGTAGGGGGCCAGCCACTCCCATTGGAATTGGAGTAACCAGCATGTCAGGGGTTAATATTGTTGCTAAATCCCCTTACCGTTTTGCTTCTTTCCTAGCCTGGGTGAGGCCCCCCCTGAGGGGGTTTTCTCTAAGGAGCATATTGTGCACTCTTCTGTTTTGAAAGTTCCTTTGTTCAAAAAACTTTTTATCTTCCTCAGCCTTAGGCAATGCTTCAGGAGGCTTTGGGGGCAAAGTGGGTAACTCCTGGGCCCTGGGAGGCGCTAACGGAGGTGGCGGCGATCGCCTTAACTCAGAAAGTGGTGGATAAGTTTTTAAAGGTTTGCTCGGGAGGCGGGGGAGGGGGCTCGCCAGGGTGCCCAGCCGCAGCGTCCTGCAAGCCCTCTCCTTCCTCGGGAGGCAGAGCACAGTCTCCTTCCTTTTCTTTGTCAATGGCAGAAAATATGATCTGCGCAGAAAGTGGAGACCCACCACCACCCACCGCTATAGCCTCCCCCATAAGCTATCTAACAGCCCCATGACGGGGTCCAGGACATTTTTAATCACATTCCACAGAGCAAAAGCATCTACAGGAACCCTTTCTGGCCCAAGTAAAGTATAAAACAAACGTAGAAATTTAGACAGTCTTCCTGTGCTTTCTTTAATGCCTCTATGGGCTAACATGTGAAGTAATATTTCAAAAACATTTGTCTATTTTTAGATGCAGAGAAACCCATTTTTCTAGAGAATATTCTTATTCATTTTGTACACTCTTCACCCTGCCAGCAGTTAGGCAGGTACGATCCCAACCACCCTGCATTACGGTCTCAAATTATTTACCCTTCAGATTCATGAGCAGGATCTAAAGCGTCCCTAATCATGTTCCATAGAGAAAAGGTGTCAGTGGGGACTTTTTCTGGGCCATGCAAAGTGTAATAAGTTTTTAGCTGTTTTCCTACCTTTTCCCAAGTATCTAGGTTAACAGTGCCCTCTTCTGGAAACCAAGGACATTGCTCTTGTACAAACATAAAAAAGGGTTGAACACTAGCTTTCTTAACTTTAATCCCTCTTTTATTTAACAAATGCAAGATTACTCCTAGAAAGAGTTGTTCTTTTGATTCGTTGTTACCCGTGTCAGAAATTTCTGTCTCGTTTTACTTCTGTTTATGCAAAACGATTCCACTACCCACTCCTCCTCACCCTACCTATCTTATGCAGGGGGGGTCTGCAGCACCCTGAGTGGGGTCCTAGCCATCCCGAAAATTGAACAATGGGGAGACTTACCTTCGGGAGCCTGTTCCGGGTGCCACTTACCGGGGTCCGGCCCCGGCAGGATCCAGGAATACCCTCAGGATGACGGTGTTGGCAAGAGAAAGAAAAGGAGAGAAAAAGAGGCTTGATCTTCCTTGGTTTACACAGAAAGTCAATAAAGCTCCTGACACGGAACTTGCTTTGTTCACAGAGGCCGCAGGTGCCCTCTCGGTGGGGTGAGGACACAAGACGCCCTCTCCCCCGTGAAGACGCAGGGTGCCTTCCCAATCGGGTCTTAGAAGCCCAGGCAAAAAAGTGAACTCAGAGGGTCTCTGTGCTCCACGGAGTCAGCCTGAAAAAAGAAGAGAAAGAGAAAGAGAGAAGAGAGAAAAAGAAAGAAAGAATGACATGGGGAGACCAAGCTTCGGTCAGCAAGGCCCACAACTTTATTTTCAAAAGGAACTTTTATACCCTCAGTTATACATAGATGAGAATGTAGGGTGCAGAGTCATGCAGGGTCAGCCGCCCTGACCCTTGTTGAGACCAGGCTTTCTTTCTGCAAACCTATCCTATACAAAGGCTTTATGTGATTTACATCATCTTCTGGCCAGGAGGCCTGTTAACATTTTATGACTCTTTGTTCTGATAAAGGTTAGTCAACCAGAAAACTTATTTTCTCTAAGAGTAATTTTTCTAAAGTTTGGCGCCACTCTCCAAAAGCACTAGATAAAGTTGCATTCCTATAGGGCAAAGGTGCAGTGGGGTATAACAAGGGAAGAATTTATTACCTCAAGGGTCTAAAGTTGTTAACATCAAGGCTTCTACTTATTTTTCCTATATACCAACCATATTAATTAACATACTCCCAAGGACACAATGGGTAAGGAATAAGGAAACTTGGCAGCAAGCATTGGCTCACCAATGAAATCCTTCACCAGTTCTATTCTAATAATTTTAACTCCTTGAAAGGCTCTATATTTTTAGAATGTTTTAAGCTTCCCATGCCTCTCGTGGTTGGAAGGCTGTAAACAATCACATGCATAGTTGTAAGAGTCCGGATAAACCTGTCAGGCAAGTTAGAAAGCCATCTGAGGGGTTTGGATTGAAACACTCCTATTATGCCCAGGAGACTTAATAAGTAGAGCTCTAAGTTGATTTCCTTCAGGGAAAGGTGGTCAGGGATAGCCCCATGTTAATGTCAGAGGAGTTGGTAAAAGTCATAAAATAGTAAGACAGACAGATTCTGGTTTTGGGGTAGATGCTCGAGCAGGTCCAGGGGTCCCTCGAGTCCTGATTCGCCTTGCCCATCAGGTCTCTTCCGCATGACCTTGTCATGGGTGGGATCTCCCGTGCTGGCTCCCGGCATCAGATAAATATTCATTAGGACTTCCCTTGTGGCTCAGCTGATAAAGAATCCACCTGCAATGTGGGAGACCTGGGTTCGATCCCTGGGTTGGGACGATCACCTGAAGAGGGGCAAATATACATTAGCAAAATAAACCCACAAAGTTTTCCCAAATCTTGTTTAATATCAACGAATATTCTAGAATTAGCTAATCAAATTGTAAGGAACTGCCATTTGGACTGTTTTCCACCAGGTTTGTAGACATGACAATTACCATTCTTGTGTGATAAAGGTAATAAAGAGGATACCAGTAATATCTCCTTAAAGAAATCTAGTGTTTAAGAAGATGAAATAATTCTATAATGGCAAGGTCACAACCTTTGTACTTTTTCTGAAGAAAGTGTGTGCTAAGTAAATTATTAGTGAAAAAAATTCCAGAGGGCACTATTAGCCTTCCTTCAGAAGATGCAACACCCTTGATATTGTGTGGCAGCACTTATTTGCATGTTCAATTCAGTTCGTCCAGTTGCTCAGTTGTGTCCGACTCTTTGCGACCCTATGAATCACAGCACGCCAGGCCTCCCTGTCCATCACCAACTCCCAGAGTTCACTGAGACTCACGTGCATCCAGTCAGTGATGCCATCCAGCCATCTCATCCTCTGTCATCCCGTTTTCCTCCTGCCCCCAATCCCTCCCAGCATCAGGGTCTTTTCCAATGAGTCAACTCTTCTCATGAGATGGCCAAAGTATTGGAGTTTCAGCTTTAGCATCAGCTATTTGCATGTAAATGATAGCACATTAAAAATGACTTTTATCTGTGTGTTAAAGAAATTCCCAAGAACACCTTCCTTGGAAGTTTTGTGGAAATTAGCCCATGTTCCAGGGGACCTTTAAAATACAAACTTGTAGATCTCAAAAATAACTTTATAAATCAGACTTTGATTCACTTGAGTCTTCCAGATGACATTTCTGAATAACTATGGTAAGTAACTTTACCCACCTATGAGTGATTTTTAATGGAGCATATTTGAACCTAAATAAGTCATCCCTGACAGGCATCACTGTACAGTGACCCAGCTGTACCACATAGCCTGCAAAGCAAGGTCATGAGAAACCCGAAAGATATGAGGGTTTTCCTTTTAGAAGTGACTCTTAAAGTGTGTTCCTCTGTGGGATATAGGCATAGAGTCCCTGTTTATTCTCCAAGGACTGTATTTCTCTAGCAGTTCAGAGAAATTGCTGTGAGCATGAAATGTGTGTGTGTGCCTGCTCTGCTGCTTGTCTCCAAATAATACATGCTTTTGGACACTGTTTGTAATTCTGGTTTCTGGCAGCTGTAGACTTGTTACCTTAAAGTGCTAAAGTTCTGTGCATTATAGTGAACAGTGTTTTTTATTGATTACTATGGCACCCCACTCCAGTACTCTTGCCTGGAAAGTCCCATGGACGGAGGAGCCTGGTGGGCTGCAGTCTAAGGGGTCGCTGGGACTTGGACATAACTGAGCGACTTCATTTTCACTTTTCACTTTCATGCATTGGAGGAGGAAATGGCAACCCACTCCAGTGTTCTTGCCTGGAGACTCCCAGGGATGGGGGAGCCTGGTGGGCTGCCATCTCTGGGGTCGCACAGAGTCGGACACGACTGAAGCGACTTAGCAGCAGCAGCAGTATACACTTAATTGTATTATGATCTATTGTTAAAGATTCTGTGTTTCTTCATAAATGTAAAATTTAATACAAATTTTTAATTTTCTCTCCCTATCTTCTAGAGCTTGATTGTTCTCTTGCACAGAGCTGTCCCCATTTCCACCTCTTCTCTCTCTGCCTCTCTTTGTTTCTCTTTCTCTGTCTGTCCCTCCCTCCCTCTCTCATTTTGTCATCTTTACTTTCCCAGTCACCTTTAGGCACATTTAAAACCCTCAACCTTTTGTAATCACCACTTGGCAAGGGTTATGTTTCTGTGTTTCGGATCTGAAGCACAGTGCCATGATTTCAACTGAACTTGGCCTTGATTAAAGCTAATCAAGTTGCAGTTCTGCCTTCCAAATTCACAGCTTGCTGTGAGCAGACAGGCGTGGGAGGGGAGGAAACTGGAACGCCGGGTACTGGAGATTTCCCCATTGCTCTGTCACCTCTTCTAACAAGAAAGTTTTCTTAAGATTCCAGCTAAATGACCAGTTCTTTTAAAACCTTCCTTCTTTGACAATAATGTTCATTGTTGGGACTTCGGTAGTGGTTCAATGAAACTGCCTACAAATGTGCACATGGGTTTGATCCCTGGTCTGGGAAGATTCCGCATGCTGTGGGGCAACTATGCCCCTGCACCACAACTACTGAGCCCGCATGGTGCAACTACTGAAACTCACAGGCTCACAGGCTCTAGAGCCCAGGCTCTGTAACAAGAGAAGCCACCACAATAAGCCCTCAAACCATAGCTAGAGAGTAGTGTCTGCTCACCACAACTAGAGAAAGCCCTTATGCAACAACGAAGACCCTGCACAGCCAAAAATATAAATAAATAAATAATGTTCAGTATTTGTTAATGCTTCTCAAACTTCTAAAATCTATACACCTAGTTTTTCCAGAGTCTTACCTTCTCTAGTCTTATTTAAAAAGTAGAAGTATTTTCCCCAAATATAAAATTATAATTGAATTTCCCCCCCACTTAGATACACCTAAAGCTTCTCAGCTAGCTCTGAGTGAAGAATGTGGAGGCTGACTGTCTACCCTCCCACATGGACCTCTTTGAGAATCACTTGTTGCCGCTCTGCTGCTCCCTGGAGCTTGATTAGTAAATCTGCCAAAACTGAAAAGAAATTCTAAGGAGTAAATTGTTGTAGATACCTCAAACTGCATTGAACCAAGAGCTGGGGCAATAAAATAGGAACTTAGTTGGTCCCTGGGGAAAATGTTCAGATTTCTTAGATGCTCTGCAGTTGGTACTAGAACCTTGCAGTAATGATTTTCAATTTGTAACTAATAAAAAATAGCAACCCACAATAATCCTTGTGTTTCTAGTCGAGCAAAATGGAATTTAGAGAGCTCTTTGGTTAGTCTAAATGATTTTTCTATTTTCAATCCCTTTTCCAAAATATGTGGTTCTGCATTTCAGTTTTTATAGTAAACTGGCTTATACATATTTCTAAAAAAGTGAGACCCAGAAGTTAGTGACTAATGGATAAGACTGAGCAATATTGAAACAAAGTGGTAAGGTTGCCTTCCTAGCATTCATATGACCCTGGGAATATTGGTGTTTCTAAAGCTGAGGTTTTTTTTTTTTTTTTTTTTTTCCTTTTCTTTTCTCACCTTTCTTGGTAAAGCATATAAATTGAATTTGTCTATGAATTCAAAACATTGAAAGTATTTAAGTTTACACACGCTTTTTGTTTGTGGGGTTATATTTTTCCTTTTATTTATCAATATGCAATAAGCACATACATAGCATTTTCCTCCTTTCCTAAAAATGATTATCAGTTATGTCATTAACCCTTACTGCCCCCCTGTGGAGTAAGGCAATTCTCTTTTATTTTTTAATTGGACTGACCAAGTTCTAGAAATAAGAGTATGTCCAAACTAATCAGTGAAATAGTGCTGAAACTGGAAGTAGAAATCAAGACATCAGGAACCTAGAACTTCTCAAAGTTGTAATAGAATGTAAAGTTTGACTCAATCTATATAGTGTCAAGGATGCTTAACACAAGATTTTCTTAGAGGATGCCTGTTGGCATCATTACATGAAAAAAATTCCCAAATAAGTATGTGTGAACCACAAAGCATACATTTATTGTTTCCAATAGTATGGAGATCTTACCTAATAGCTGTTAGTGTTCAGAAATGCTTCAGGTCAGGGAAGGGAAAACCAAATCTACTTCTAAATCTATTCTATTTCCTCTGGAACATAATACCCTCTTGAAATATATTTGATACTTCTATTACCAAATACTGTTTCTGGCAATGTTGTGCTACGTATTTGGCCTCACCCAATACTATTTCCTGATACTGTTTTATTGTTCTCTGATACATTTGTCCTCTGACTGCAAATGTAAGTTTCCTTCATGAGAGGCAGTGATGCTTTTCCTGACCTTGTTTTTAGATATTTTACCACAGAAATATGTACCAATTCAAGAGATTTAATTTGAACAGTGAATGTCACTTTTGAGAATAAATGTGATAATTTGGTGATAGACTGTTTTAAAGGGATAAGCAGATGCTGGGTGAACTCTCTGAAGCTATGCTGTTGAATATAGAGTTGGACTTGGTACAAACCACTGTGTACTAAATCCCTCCCAATATCTCTTCTACCCTGTGCGCTTTTTCATACTTTTCTTTAGACTAAGGGTGTTTTTTAAAATTTATTCTTTAATTGGGATAAAATTGCTTTACAATGTTGTGTTGATTACTGCTATACAACAATGCAATTTGGCCATAATTATACCTATATCACCTCCCTCCTGAGCATCCCACCCCTATCCTCTCACCCCTTTAGGTCATCACAGAGCACCAGGCTGAGTTCCTTGTGTTATACAGCAACTTCTCAGCAGCTATCTATTTTTACACATGGTAGTGTGTATATTAGACTAAGGGTGTTTCAAAGGAGAAATGTATTGGATTTAATCACTGCTTCTATACCTGTGCAGACTTCTAACACATGCATGCCATGCTGAAAGAAGTTGCATTTATGGTCAATATATGAAACACTAGCTTACAGTTTTTAAAATGATACATGCTCATGTATCAACAAAATTCAAACATGATAGAGATGTACAAAGAAAAAAAATTTAAATATACAGAAAAAATTAAAATATACAAATTCCCAGAGAAAGCATGTGACATCAAGGGACATGCAAGTGTTTATATCTGATAAAAAGAGTGCCTAAAGAACTATGGATGCAGGTTTGTAACACCATACATGAGGCGGTGATCAAAACCATCCCCAAGAAAAAGAAATGCAAAAAGGCAATGTGCTTGTCTGAGGAGGCCTTACAAACAGCTGAGAAAAGAAGAGAAATTAAAGGCAAAGGAGAAAAGGAAAGATATACCCATATGAATGCAGAGTTACAAAGAATAGTAAGGAGAGATAAGAAAACCTTCCTAAGTAATCTAAAGAGCCTCTTGATGACAGCGAAAGACAGAGTGAAAAAGCTGGCTTAAAACTCAGCATTCAAAAAACTAAGACCATGGCATCCAGTCCCATCACTTTATGGCAAATAGATGGGAAAACAATGGAAACAGTGACAGACTTTATTTTCTTGGTCTCCAAATTCACTGCAAATGGTGACTGCAGCATTGAAATTAAAAGACACTTGCTCCTTGGAGGAAAAGCTTTGACAAACCTCAGTTCAGTTCAGTCATTCAATGGTGTCTGACTCTTTGCAACCCCATGGACTTCAGTTTATCTATGACAAACCTGGACAGCATATTAAAAAGCAGAGACATTACTTTGCTGACAAAGATCCATCTAATCAATTCTATGGTTCTTCCAGTAGTCATATGTGGAAGTGAGAGTTGGACCATAAAGAAAACTGAGCGCTAAAGAAATGATGCTTTAGAACTGTGATGTTGGAGAAGACTCTTAAGAGTCCCTTGGACTGCAACAAGATCAAACCAGTCCATCCTAAAGGAAATCAGTCCTGAATATTCATTGGAAGAACTGATGCTGAAGCTGAAGCTCCAATGCTTTGGCCACCTGATGCAAAGAGCTGACTCATTTGAAAAGATCCTTATGCTGGGAAAGACTGAAGGCAGGAGGAGAAGGGGACGACAGAGAATGAGATGGTTGGATGGCATCACCGACTCGATGGACATGAGTGTGAGCAAGCTCCAGGAGTGGTGATGGACAGGGAAGCCTCGTGTGCTGCAGTCCATGGAGTCACAAAGAGTCAGACACAACTAAGTGACTGAACTGAACTGAAGTGACAAAGCAAAGAAATAGAGGAAAACAATAGAATGGGAAAGACTAGAGATCTCTTCAAGAAAGTTAGTGATACCAAGGGAACATTTCATGCAAAATGGGCACAATAAAGGACAGAAATGGAATAGACTTAACAGAAGCAGAAGATATTAATAAGAGGTGACAAGAATATACAGAAGAACTATACAAAAGGTATCTTAATGACCCAGATAACCATGATTGTGTGATCAGTCACCTAGAGCCAGACATTCTGGAGTGCAAAGTCAAGTGGGTCTTAGGAAGCATTGCAACAAACAAAACTAGTGGATGTGATGGAATTCCAGTTGAACTATTTCAAGTCTTTAAAGATGATGCTGTTAAAGTGCTGCACTCAATATGCCAGCAAATTTGGAAAATTCAGCAGTGACCACAGGACTAGAAAAGGTCAGTTTTCATTCCAATCCCAAAGAAAGACAATGCCAAAGAATGCTCAAACTACCACACAATTGCACTCATCTCACATGCTAGCAAAATAGTGCTCAAAATTCTCCAAGCAAGGCTTCAACAGTAAGTGAACTGAGAACTTCCAGATGGACCTTCCTCATAGCTCAGTAGGTAAAGAATCTGCCTACAGTGCAGGAGATCCAGGTTCCATTCCTGGGTTGGGAGAACCCCTGGAGAAGGAAATGTCAACCCACTTCAGTATTCTTACCTGGAGAATCCCATGGATAGGGGAGCCTGGCAGGCTACAGTCCATGGGGTCACAATAATCAGGCATGACTGAGTGACTAACACTTTTACTTATTTCAAGCTGGATTTAGAAAAGGCAGAGTAATCTGAGATCAAATTGCCAACATCTGTTGGATAATAGGAAAAACAAGAGAATTCCAGAAGAACATCTACTTCTGCTTCATTGACTATGCTAAAGCCTTTGACTATGTGGATCACAGTAAACTGAAAAATTCTTAAAGAGATTGGACTACTAGACCACTTTGCTTGTCTCCTGAGAAACTTGTATGCAGGTCAAGAAGCAACAGTCAGAACTGGACATGGAACAATAAACTGGTTCCAAATTGGGAAAGGAGTACATCAAGGCTGTTTATTGTCACCCTGCTTATGTAACTTCTATGCAGAGTGAAAAGTAAAAGTCGCTCAGTTGTGTCTGATTCTTTGTGACCCCAGGGACTACAGTCCATGGAACTCTTCAGGCCAAAATACTGGTGTGGGTAAACTTACCCTTCTCCAGGGGATCTTCCCAATCCAGGGATCGAATCCAGGTCTCCTGCATTGCAGGTAGATTCTTCACCAACTGAGCTATCAAGGAAGCCCACACAACTTACATGCAGAGTTCATCATGTGAAATGCCAAACTGGATGAATTACAAGCTGGAATCAAGATTGCCAGGAGAAATACCAACAACTTCAGCTATGCAGATGATACCACTCTAATGGAATAAAGCAAAGAGGAATTAAAGAGCCTTCTGATGAAGGTGAAAGAGGAGAGTCAAAAAGCCAGTTTAAAACTCAACATTTAAAAAACTAAGATCATGGTATCCAGTCCCACCACTTCATAGTAAGTAGATGGGGAAAAAGTGGAAACAGTGGCAGATTTTATTTTCTTGGGCTCCAAAATCACTGTGGACAGTGGCTGCAGTCATGAAATTAGAAGACACTTGTTCCTTGGAAGAAAAGGTATGACAAACCTAGACAGCATATTAAAAAACAGAGACATCACTTTGCCAACAAAGGTCTGTGTAGTCAAAGCTATGTTTTTTTCAGTAGTCATGTATGGATGTGAGAGTTGGACCATAAAGAAGGCTGAGTGACTTAGAATTGATGCTTTCAAATTGTGGTGCTGCAGGAGACTCCTGAGAGTTTCTCAGACAGCAAGGAGATCAAACTAGCCAATCTTAAAGAAAATAAACCCTGACTATTCATTGGAAGGACTGATGCTGAAGTTCCAATACTTTGACCACCTCAGGCGAAGAGCTGACTCATTGAAAAAGACCCTGTTGCTGGAAAAGATTGAGAAGTGGCTTATAAAGGATGGGATGGTTGGACAGGATCACTGACTCAATGGACATGAGTTTGAGCAAACTTGGGGAGATTGTAAAGGACAGGGAAACCTGGCATGCTGCAGTCCATGGGGGTCACAAAGAGTCAGACATGAGTGAGCGACTGAACAACAATCATATACTATGTCAAAGTCAATTTCTTTAAAATAATGTTGTTGTTCAGTCACTCTGTACAGTTCATGGAATTCTCCAGGCCAGAATACTGGATGGGGTAGCCTTTCCCTTCTTTCTCTTCCCAAACCAGGGATTAAACCCAGGGTTCCCACATTGCAGGCAGATTCTTTACCAGCTGAGCCACAAGGGAAGCCCAAGAATACTGGAGTGGGTAGCCTATCCCTTCGCCAGTGGCTCTTCCTAACCCAGGAATTGAACTGGGGTCTCCTGCATTGCAGGTGGATTCTTTACCAACTGAGCTATCAGGGAAGAATACATCTCAATAAAGTTGTTAGTTAAAAAAGGAATTGTATGAGGGAAAGGTATTGAAATGAAACTGGAAATAGGAAGCAATTATTTACTCCATTTCCCCCTCTTTTCCAAAAGCTAGCCTAGGAATTTTGAAGGCCCCCTTTCAAAACTGAAGCTTTGGAGCAAGAGGTGCAAAGAACTCTCTAAATGTCTTGACTAATGTGCACTGAAACTTGTATGAGGTTTCCAACTTCCAACCACAGACCTGCACAGTAGTTTAATTTTTCCTGATCTTTAAAATTTTGATAACAAAGGCTTTATATTTTAGAAGATAAAAGCTGAAAATATATTTTCATAAATCCAGCTGCTTTTTGCGTCTTACTGCTATTGCAACAAAGGTAAGGACAAATCTCCTGGGAGTGGGTTGGCAGAGGGAGGGGTGGGAAGGATCTGCAGAGGTTAAAATGAAGGGGAGAAGTGAGAGGGTCAGATATGTTTGTCAGAGAATGGTGGTCTAATTCATGAACATTTCCTCCAGGCTCTGCCCCTTCTTGGGAAGGCTACTGTCCCTGTCGCCAGACCTCAGAATGGTCCTGAGGCATCAGGTCCTCCTCACCATCCCTGGAAGGGCATGTCAACTCATGAGCATCACTCATCAGTGAAGACCCAAGTCACTCTTCTTGCTGTTGTTGTCTAAAAGATCCTGCTGTTTTACATAGTCAGTCAGAGTCTGGTCTAGAGAACTTTTAGGACAATGTAATCAAGTTTGTGTTTAATACTGAATTCTGAATTTAGGAGGGTATAATGAACTGACTAATTTGGAAATTATGGTACTATAAGGAGTAGTTACACTGATTTTAATTCTCACAAATTAAAAATTCTACCTATGTTTGCCCACACCTAGAATCAATGTAGATTCAGCAGTATGTCTTCAAGAAACTTGGATTTAGCTTTTGAAATATCATTTTAAAGGGTTATATTACCCAACAGCTGTTAGGGAAGGGTACCTGCCTTAAAGATCTGCTTTGAGAAATAAAAAACGTGTGCAAAGTACTTGTTTTTTAAACAGTAGGTTCTATACTACTACTACTTCCACCACTACTAGTAGTAGCTTAATAATACTTGTGTAAGCCACTCCAGTACTCTTGCCTAGAAAATCCCATGAATGGAGGAGCCTGGTGGGCTGCATTTCATGGGGTCGCTATGAGTCGGTCGCAACTGAGTGACTTCACTTTCACTTTTCACTTTCACACAATGGAGAAGGAAATGGCAACCCACTCCAGTGTTCTTGCCTGGAGAATCCCAGGGACGGCAAAGCCTGGTGGGCTGCTGTCTATGGGGTTGCACAGAGTCGGACACGACTGAAGCGACGCAGCAGCAGCAGCAGCAGGGCTCTTTATGTCCTAGTCCAATATACCTGGAGTCTATCATTTAAACAAAAAGAGAGAATTCCTGGTAATCAATCTAATAAGGAGTTGCTGTTGTTGTTTAGTCCTCTGTCGTGTCCAACTCTTTTGCAACCCCATGGACTGTAGCTCACCAGTCTCCTCCATCCACGGGATTTCCCAGGCAAGAATACTGGAGTGGGTTGCCATTTCCTTCTCCATGGAATCTTCCTGACTCAGGGATTCAAACTCATGTCTCCTACATTTCAGGTGGATTTTTTTTTTTTTTTTTTTACCACTAAGCCACCAGAGAAGTCAATAAGGAGTAGCTAGAGCATTTATTATGATAATAAGTGTCCCAGAAGGGAAAATGTTACAAAATATGTCTTCAAGGATGACCTATTACCAAGATTTTCTCATAAGAGCAACATTTGACAGATGTGGCAGCTGAAATATCATTTCTTATTAGTCAGAAGTGCGTCCCATGGACACCCTATATGGAGGAGGCTGGCTGGGAAGGTCAAGGCTGTGGTTCAGGTTGGGTTGGCCAACAGCATTAGCTCCATCATCCTTCTCCTCACTCCTTCCTAACTGCATTGAACTCAGTGAAGTTTAGTGATGGGGGAGAAGAACAGAGATGTTTGCAGGCTCATAGAAAGGAAAGAATATCTGTTTCACAAATTACCTAAAAATTAGTTTTTACTTATAAAAGCTTAATGGTTTGAGAACAAAGTTAAGGATTTACACTATGCAATTTCAAGACATTATAATGCTACAGTAATCAAGAGAGAATGATATTGAAATAAGGTGAGATGTAGATTAGTGAAATAGAATAGAATGTTTAAAAATAGATCCATGCAAAATATGATCAAGTGATTGCCAACGAAGAGGTTGAAGCCAGTTGATCAAAAAATAATTGTCTTTTCAACAAACATTAGTGTCACAATTGGACTTTTGTATGGGGAAAAAATTAGCCATATACACATAAACAAATATTAACTTGAATTAATGTAAAAGCTAAAACTGCCAGAAGAAAGCAGGAGAAAATCTTTGTGATTCTGAAGTTGGCAAAGTCAAAGTACAAACCATAAAAATATTTGATAACTGGACTTCATCATAATTTAAAACTTTTGATCATTAAGAAAGATGGTTAAGAAAATAAAAAAGCAAGACAGAAAAATTCTGAGTTTCCTTTCTTACTAGTGATTTGGGAATGGAAGGTAAATTTGCACACATTCTGAAGATCAATCTTCAGAATTGTACTTGGAGTACTTAGTTAAGTACACATACAATCAGTGACTCAGCAGTCCCCCCAGGTATATACCCCAAAGACATTCTCACACAGGTCTCTGAAAGGATGTATATATTAATAGCTGCTCTCATTGCAGTACTGATGGTGTTGGAGATGATTGGAAGCCATCTAAGTATCTGTCACTGGAGGAAGAAATCAGCAAACTAAGGTGGATATATAGCTTGAAGTGTGACAGTTAGAAATAAAGGACCAGAGGAAAAGAAACAGCAGGAATTATCCCAACACCTGTGCTGGCTACAGAGAGCAGAAAACAGAATGAGATGGACCATGCTTACTATTATGTAAATAAAAAATCAGTTCAGTTTAGTTCAGTCGCTCAGTCGTGTCCGACTCTTTGCAACCCCATGAATCGCAGCACGCCAGGCCTCCCTGTCCATCACCAACTCCTGGAGTTCACTCAAACTCGTGTCCATCGAGTCAGTGATGCCATCCAGCCATCTCATCCTCTGTCGTCCCCTTCTCCTCCTGCCCCCAATCCCTCCCAGCATCAGTCTTATCCAATGAGTCAACTCTTCGCATGAGGTGGCCAAAGTACTGGAGTTTCAGTTTTAGCATCATTCCTTCCAAAGAACACCCAAGGCTGATCTCCCTTAGAATGGACTGGTTGGATCTCCTTGCAGTCTAAGGGACTCTCAAGAGTCTTCTCCAACACCATAGTTCAAAAGCATCAATTCTTTGGCACTCAGCTTTCTTCACAGTTCAACTCTCACATCCATACATGACCATTGGAAAAACCATAGCTTTGACTAGACGAACCTTTGTTGGCAAAGTAATGTCTCTGCTTTTCAATATGCTATCTAGGTTGGTCATAACTTTCCTTCCAAGGAGTAAACATCTTTTAATTTAATGGCTGCTGTCACCATCTACAAAACATATAATCTCACACAAACAGAAAAAGGTACCTTAACCACACTAGAGATGAGGTAGGGATGTGGGAAGAGAGTGGAGAACAGGTGTAGAAAATGAGGATACAAGGAATAAACAGAACAGGAAGAGTTGAATGAAATCAAATAGCCCATATGAAAACAGTGAATACTGTAGGGGAGGAAACATAATTTTCCCTCTACCTTTCTATGTTCTTGGCTGAGACCCCTTTTGAGTTAAAAAAAAAAAAAAAAAAGACAGATTAATGGGAGAAAAAAGCAAGTTTAGTTACATGAGTACATACAGGAGCCCCACAAAGATACAAGACTCAAAGAAGTGACCAAAGCAGGAAGCTTTTATACCTTTAGACAAATGAAACAATTTGTGAAGAATCGACAAGAAAATGAGGTTTGGCCTAGGAGTAGCATAATGGTGAAAAAGTAACAGTTTTGTTTACATGGGCTTCTCAGCCCTAAATTCCATCTGGCAATAAGGATGCCTTCCACTCTCCTGGTACATGGAGGGTATGTTTCACAAGAGAGATTTATTTTTTGCTTTTACAACAGAATGTGAGGGATGGTTCAGAGTGACCCTTCTGCTTCTACCATTTTCTTGAGCTCCTTGAGTCTAAGATATTTATATATCAAAGTGCCATGTTTGGGAGCAATGTATCCTGAACCCCAATAATTACTTAGCATGAAACTCAATAAATGTAAGTTTTACTTCTTTCCTACATCCTTTGTACACACTGAGGCACAAAAGAAGGAATTGGGGGTAAGAGAAAATTGAAAATCTCAAACATTTGGTACGGGTGCAAATAAATACAACAAGCATGTTAGAAAATAATTTGCCAACTTTTTAGTGAAGTTGAAAATGTGCATAATCTGGATAGCCCTTCAGTTTCATCTCTAGACTATCCTGGAGAAATTCTTACATATGTGCATCTGAAGATGTGTTCAAGGATATTTATTATAACATCATTTGTGACAGTGAAAAATTGGAAACCTCCCAAATGTTCACCAGCCTGTCACTGGATCAGTTTTGAAGTTGTGGATAAGAAACATTAGGTCTTTTGTCCCTGGTTCCTGTTACAGAGCTCCTAAAACTCTTGGGATTTCCTGAGTGATGGAACTGTATTTTGGCACTCACTAGGAGTCCTTTTGGAGAAGGAAATGGCACCCCATTCCAGTACTCTTGCCTGGAGAATCCCAGGGATGGGGGAGCATGTTGGGCTGCCATCTATGGGATCACAGAGTTGAACATGACTGAAGCGACTTAGCAGCAGCAGCTGGAGTCCTTTTACAGCATTCTTGAGTTAATGCTAATGAAGTGACTTAGGATGGGGAGACCCACCTACAGACTAGGGGAGAGAGAGAGGAGGCATTAGAGACTGAACTCTATAAAAATTCTTGAACAAGCAGATTGGAAAGCTTCTGGGTTGGTGCATATATTACAGTGCTAAGAGGGTAATATGCCTTGAGAAGCACACAGACACAGAGGCATGCCTCTTCAAGCAAGAGGCACGGAGGCATATATATATATATATATATATATATATTATTTTATATACTTGTGAATGTGTCACTTCAGTTATGTCTGACTCTGTAACCCTATAGCCTGTGTCCGCCAGGCTCCTTAGTCCATTAGATTGTCCAGGCAAGTATACTGGAGTGGGTTGCCCTGCCCTCCTCCAGGGGATCTTCCCAACCCAGGGATCTAACATGCATCTCCTGCACTGCAAGCGAATTCTTCAAGGCTGAGCCGCTGGGGAGCCTGTTATTTTATACATATCACACCTGTTACAAACTTCAAATCTGAAAATGTTGCTATAATCATGGCCTCTGTTCTCCGGCGCCAAATGGCAACAGAGTTTTGGGTGAAGTAGAAAAGAGTAGCTTTTATTGCTTTGCCAGGCAGAGGGGGCCACAGTGAGTTAATTCCCTGAAGACTGCGTGACACACCCTGGAGGAGGCAGTGAGGAGTTTTATAATGTTCAAGGAGCAAGTCGTGATCAGCTTGTGAAGTGTTCTTGGATTGGTTGGCATCAACCTTCTGGTTTCAACCAGTTTAGGGTCTATGTTCTTGTAGTCAGCAGTTTTCATCCAGGGAGCGGGGCGGGGTCTCCTTCCCGTAAAAACAATTTAGGAATGTATGTAAGACCTTTATATCTTTCAGGAAACTGAGAGTTTGGCGATTCAGTTATGTGGCAGAATTATAAATTGTTACCAGTTCCTTAGCCCAACAGCTATTCTTGTTTCTATATCTTCACATTTTCCAAACATTAATTCTTGAGTCAGCATTTTGTTTCAAAGACAAGGACACAGGGGCATGTACTCAGTTTCAAAAACAACTCACCCTCAGTTCAGTTCAGTTCAGTTCAGTAGCTCAGTGGTGTCCGACTCTTTGCAACCCCATGAATCGCAGCACGCCAGGCCTCCCTGTCCATCACCAACTCCCAGAGTTCACTCAGATTCACATCCATCGAGTCAGTGATGCCATTCAGCCATCTCATCCTCTGTTGTCCCCTTCTCCTCCTGCCCCCAATCCCTCCCAGCATCAGAGTCTTTTCCAATGAGTCAACTCTTCGCATGAGGTGGCCAAAGTACTGGAGTTTCAGTTTTAGCATCATTCCTTCCAAAGAACACCCAGGACTGATCTCCTTTAGAATGGACTGGTTGGATCTCCTTGCAGTCCAAGGGACTCTCAAGAGTCTTCTCCAACACCACAGTTCAAAAGCATCAATTCTTTGGCACTCAGCTTTCTTCACAGTTCAACTCTCACATCCATACATGACGACTGGAAGAACCATAGCCTCAACTCACCCTAGTAGATCCTATTTAATTTTACAAAAAAGAAAACATATTTGCACCTGTTGTTGTTTAGTAGCTAAGTCCTATCTGACCCTTTTGCAACCCCATAGACTGTAGCCCAGCAGGCTCCTCTGTCCATGGGATTTCCCAGGCAAGAATAGTGGAGAGGGTTGCCATTTCCTTCTCCATTATACTCATTAGGATGGCAATTAGTTTTTTAAAAGGGAAGGGTAAATAAGTGTCAGTGAGAATGAGGAGAAAATGGAAAACTTGTGCACTGCTAGTTGTTCTTGTTCAGTTGCTCAGTTGGGTCTGACTCTTTGCAACCCCATGGACTGCAGCATGCCAGGCTTCTCTGTCCTTCGCCATCTCCCAGAGCTTGCTCAAACTCATGTTCATTGACTTGTTGATGCCATGTAAGCATCTCATCCTCTGTCATCCCCTTCTCCTCCTGCCTTCAATCTTTCCAAGCATCAGGGTCTTTTCCAAAGAGTCAGCTCTTTGCATGAAGTGGCCAAAATATTGGAACTTCAACTTCGGCATCAGTCCTTCCAATGAATATTCAAGGTTGATTTCCTTTAGGATTGACTGGTTTGATCTCCTTGCAATCCAAGGGAATTTTAAGAGTTTTCAAAGGAATCAGTTCTTTGGTGCTCAACCTTCTTTATGGTCCAACTATCGCATCCATACATGACTACTGGAAAAACCATAGCTTTGACTAGATGGACCTTTGTTGGTAAAGTAATGTGTCTACTTTTTAATATGCTGTCTAGGTTTGTCACAGCTTTTCATCCAAGGAACAAGTATCTTTTAATTTCATGGCTGCAGTCACCATCTGCAGTGATTTTGGAGCC
Source organism: Bos mutus (assembly GCF_027580195.1). NCBI lineage: Eukaryota > Metazoa > Chordata > Mammalia > Artiodactyla > Bovidae > Bos > Bos mutus. Next base: position 72,055,104 of record NC_091633.1, read on the forward strand.
CAAGAAAATAAAGTCTGTCACTGTTTCCATTATTTCCGCATCTACTTGTCATGAAGTGATTGGACCGGTTGCCATGATGTTAGTTTTTTGAATGTTGAATTTTAAGTGAGCTTTTTCACTCTCCCACTAGCACTGCTTGTGAAAATGTAAAATATTGCAGCTGCTGTGGCAAACATTTTGGCAGTGCCTCAAAAAAATTAGACACAGAAATGTGATATCAACCGGTAATTCCTATTCTAGGTGTGTTCAGTTCAGTTCAGTCACTCAGTCGTGTTCGACTCTTTGCGACCCCATGAATCCCAGCACGCCAGGCCTCCCTGTCCATCACCAACTGCCGGAGTTCACTCAGACTCACGTCCATCGAGTCAGTGATGCCATCCAGCCATCTCATCCTCTGTCGTCCCCTTCTCCTCCTGCCCCCAATCCCTTCCAGCATCAGAGTCTTTTCCAATGAGTCAACTCTTCGCATGAGGTGGCCAAAGTACTGGAGTTTCAGCTTTAGCATCATTCCTTCCAAAGAAATCCCAGGGCTGATCTCCTTCAGAATGGACTGATTGGATCTCCTTGCAGTCCAAGGGACTCTCAAGAGTCTTCTCCAACACCATAGTTCAAAAGCATCAATTCTTCAGCGCTCAGCCTTCTTCACAGTTCAACTCTCACATCCATACATGACAACAGGAAAAACCATAGCCTTGACTAGACGAACTTTGTTGGCAGAGTAATGTCTCTGCTTTTGATTATGCCATCTAGATTGGTCATAACTTTCCTTCCAAGGAGTAAGCGTCTTTTAATTTCACGGCTGCAGTCACCATCTGTACTGATTTTGGAGCCCAGAAAAATAAAGTCTGACACTGTTTCCCCATCTATTTCCCATGAAGTGGTGGGACCGGATGCCATGATCTTCGTTTTCTGCATGTTGAGCTTTAAGCCAACTTTTTCACTCTCCTCTTTCACTTTCATCAAGAGGCTTTTGAGTTCCTCTTCACTTTCTGCCATAAGGGTGGTGTCATCTGCATATCTGAGGTTATTGATATTTCTCCTGGCAATCTTGATTCCAGCTTGTGCTTCTTCCAGCCCAGCGTTTCTCATGATGTACTCTGCATATAAGTTAAATAAACAGGGTGACAATATACAGCCTTGACATACTCCTTTTCCTATTTGGAACCAGTCTGTTGTTCCATGTCCAGTTCTAACTGTTGCTTCCTGACCTGCATATAGGTTTCTCAAGAGGCAGGTCAGGTGGTCTTGTATTCCCATCTCTTTCAGAATTTTCCACAGTTTATTGTGATCCACACAGTCAAAGGCTTTGGCATAGTCAAGAACTGCCATATGACCCAGAAATCCCAGTGCTGGGATACCAAGGGAATATTTCATGCAAAGATGGGCTTGATAAAGGACAGAAATGAGATGGACCTAACAGAAGCAGAAGATATTATGAAGAGGTGGCAAGACTACACAGAAGAACTGTACACAAAAGATCTTCATGACTCAGATAATCACAATGGTGTGATCACTCACCTAGAGCCAGACATCCTGGAATGTGAAGTCAAGTGGGCCTTAGAAGGCATCACTATGAACAAAACTAGCAGAGGTGATGGAATTCCAGTTGAGCTATTTCAAATCCTGAAAGATGATGCTGTGATAGTGTTGCACTCAATAGGCCAGCAAATTTGGAAAACTCAACAGTGGCCACAGGACTGGAAAAGGTCAGTTTTCATTCCAATCCCAAAAAAAGTCAATGCCAAAGAATGCTCAAACTACAGCACAATTGCACTCATTTCACACTAGTAAAGTAATGCTCAAAATTCTCCAAGCCAGGTTTCAGCAATACATGAACTGTGAACTTCCAGATGTTCAAGCTGGTTTTAGAAAAGGCAGAGGAACCAGACATCAAATTGCCAACATCTGCTGGATCATCAAAAAAGCAAGAGAGTTCCAGAAAAGCATCTATTTCTGCTTTCTTGACTATGTCAAAGCCTTTGACTGTGTGGATAACAATAAACTGTGGAAAATTCTAAAAGAGATGGGAATACCAGACCACCTGACCTGCCTCTTGAGAAATATGTATGTAGGTCAGGAAGCAACAGTTAGAACTGGACATGGAAAAATAGACTGGTTCCAAATAGGAAAAGGAGTACGTCAAGGCTGTATATTGTCACCCTGCTTATTTAACTTATATTTTGAGTATATCAGGAGATACCCTGGGCTGGAAGAAGCACAAGTTGGAATCAAGATTGCAGGGAGAAATATCAATAATCTCAGATATGCAGATGACACCACCCTTATGGCAGAAAGTGAAGAGGAACTCAAAAGCCTCTTGATGAAAGTGAAAGAGGAGAGTGAAAAAGTTGGCTTAAAGCTCAACATTCAGAAAACGAAGATCATGGCATCTGGTCCCACCACTTCATGGAAATAGATGGGGAAACAGTGGAAACAGTGTCAGACATTTTTTTGGGGGGGGCGGGGGCTCCAAAAATCACTGCAGATGGTGATTGCACCCATGAAATTAAAAGATGCTACTCCTTGGAAGAAAAGCTATGACTAACCTAGATAGCATATTCAAAAGCAGAGACATTACTTTGCCAACAAAGTTCCATCTAGTCAAGGCTATGGTTTTTCCAGTGGTCATGTATGGATATGAGAGTTGGACTGTGAAGAAAGCTGAGCGCCAAAGAATTGATCCTTTTGAACTATTGTGTTGGAGAAGACTCTTGCGAGTCCCTTGGACTGCAAGGAGATCCAACCAGTCCATTCTGAAGGAGATCAGTCCTGGGTGTTCATTGGAAGAACTGATGCTGAAGCTGAAACTCCAATACTTTGGCCACCTGATATGAAGAGTTGAGTCATTGGAAAAGACCCTGATGCTGGGAGAGATTGGGGGCAGGAGGAGAAGGGGACGACAGAGGATGAGATAGCTGGATGGCATCACCTACTTGGTGCACATGAGTTTGGGTGAACTCCGGGAGTTGGTGATGGACAGGGAGGCCTGGTGTGCTGCAATTCATGGGGCCACAAAGAGTCAGACACGACTGAGCGACTGAACTGAACTGAACTGATGGCAGTTCTATTTACAGTTTCTTAAGGAATCTCCACATTGTTCTTCATAGTGGCTGTACCAGTTTGCACTCCCACCAACAGTGGAAGAGCATTCCCTTTGCTCTATACTCTCTCCAGCATTTTTTTTTTTTTTTTTGCTGGTTTAAAATAACTTTTTATTGCCCAGGATATTTTTTTTTCCTTGTGTCATATTTTGTCTGTTTTGTTTGTTTTTCTTTTCTTTTTTCATAACTATAAATTCAAGCTTAGGGAAGCTTGCCTTTGTCTTGAAAAACAAAACAACAAAGCTTTCATATCATTTGCAACCTGGTCCCATTAGAAGAGACAGGTGGGTTATCTTGTAAGAATTATTGTTTGTAGACTTTTTGATGGTGGCCATTCTGACTGGGGTGAGATGACACCTGATTGTGGTTTTGATTTACATTTCTCTAATAATGAGTGATATTGGGCATCTTTTCATGTGTTTATTAACTATTTGTATGTCTTATTTTGAGAAATGTCTGTTTAGTTCTTTGTCCCACTTTTTGATTGGGTTGTCCATTTTTTTGTATTGAGCTGCATGAACTGCTTGTATATTTTCGAGATTAATTCTTTGTCAGCTGCTTCATTTGCTATTATTTTCTCCCATTCTGAAGGCTGCCTTTTTACCTTGCTTATAGTTTCCTTTGATGTGCAAAAGCTTTTAATTAGGTCCCATTTGTTTACTTTTGTTTTTATTTCCATTACTCTGGGTGGTGGGTCATAGACGATCTTGCTATGATTTATGTTAGAGAGTGTTCTGCCTATGTTTTCCTCTAAGAGTTTTATAGTTTCTGTCTTACGTTTAGATCTTGAGTGCATTTTATTTTTGTGTATGGTGTTAGAAAGTGTTCTAATTTCATTGTTTACACATGGTTGACCAATTTTCCAAGCAATGCTTGTTAAAGAGATTGTCTTTTCTCCACTGTGGTTTTTTGCCTACTTTGTCAAAGATAAAGTATCCATAGGTGCATGGATTTACCTCTGGGCTTTCTATTTTGTTCCATTGATCTATATATCTGTCCTTGTGCCAGTACCATACTGTCTTGATGATGTAGCTTTTTAGTATAGTCTGGAGTCAGGAAGTTTGATTCCTCCAGTTCCATTCTTCTTCTCAAGATTGCTTTGGCTATCAAGTTTTTTTGTTTGTTTGTTTGTTTTCCTACAAACTATAAAGTTATTTGTTCTAGTTCTTTGAAAAATACCAATGGTAGCTTGATAGGGATTGCATTGAATTTATAGATTGCTTTGGATAGTGTACTCATTTTCACTATATTGTTTCTTCCAATCCTCAAATATAGTATATTTCTCCATCTATTTGTGTCATCTTTCATTTCATCAGAGTTTTATAGTTTTCTATATATATATATATATAAAAAGTATTTTATTCTTTCTTTTGTTTCCTTTATTTCTCTTTCTGTGTTCATTGTTACTGTATAGGAATTCAAGGGACTTCTGTGTATTAATTTTATACCTTGCAACTTTACTATATTCATTGATTACCTTTAGTAATTTTCTGGTGGTGTCTTTAGGATTTCTATGTAGAGGATCATGTCATCTGCAAAGAATGAGAGTTTTACTTCTTCTTTTCCAATCTGGATTCCTTTTATTTCTTTTTCTTATCTGATTGCTGTGGCTAGGACTTCCAAAACTATGTTGAATAGTAGTGTGATAGTGAGCACCCTTGTCTTATTCCTGATTTTAGAGGAAATTCCTTCAATTTTTCACCATTGTGGCTGTTTGCTGTGGGTTTGTTGTATATTTCTTTTATTATGTTGATATATAATGTATTATATATATTATATATAATAATATATATTACTTGTATGCTTGCTTTCTGGAGAAATTTTATCATAAATCAGTGTTAAAATTTGTCAAAGGCTTTCTCTGCATCTATTGAGATAATCGTATGGTTTTTATCTTTCAATTTGTTAATATGGTGAATCACATTGTTTGATTTGTGACTATTGAAGAATTCTTCCATCCCTAGAATAAAGCCCACTTGTTCATGATGTATGATCTTTTTATTATGTTATTGGATTTTGTTTGCTAGAATTTTGTTGAGGATTTTTACATCTATGTTCATCAGTGATATTGGCTTGTAGTTTTCTTTTTTGGATGGCATCTTTGGTTTTGGTATTAGGGTGATGATGGCCTCATGGAATGAGTTTGGAAATTGACCTTCATATGCAAATTTGTAGAATAATTTGAGTAGAATAGGTGTTAGCTCTTCTATAAATTTTTGGTAGAATTCACCTGTGAAGCCATCTGGTCCTGGGCTTTTGTTTGTTGTAAGATTTTTAATTACAGTTTCAATATCTGTGCTTGTGATGGGGTCTGTTAAATTTTCTATTTCTTCCTGGTTCTGTTTTGGAAGGTTATAATTTTCTAAGAGTTTGTTCATTTCTTCCAAGTTGCCCATTTTATAGACATATAATTGCTCATAGTAGTCTCTTATGATCTTTTGTATTTCTGTGTTGCCTTTTGTAATTTCTCCATTTTCATTTGTAATTTTATTGATTATTCTCCCTTTTATTCTTGGTGAGTCTGGCTAATGGTTTATCTATTTTAGTTATCTTCTCAAAAAACCAGGTTTTAGTTTTGTTGATCTTTGCTATAGTCTTCTTCATTTCTTTTCCAATTATTTCTGCTCTGATTTTTATGATTTCTTTCCTTCTACTAACTCTGGGATTCTTCTGTTTTTTTTTTTTTTTTCTAGTTGCTTTAGGTGTACAGTTGAGTTGTTTGTTTGGTGTCTCTCTTGTTTCTTAGGGTAGGCCTGTATTGCTGTGAGCCTCCCTCTTGGCACCGCTTCACTGAGTCCCATAGGTTTGGATTGTCATGTTTTCATTTGTTTCTATGCATATTTTTATTGGCTGTTTTGATTTCTTCAGTGATCTGAAGCATGTTGTTTAGCCTCCATATATCTGAGATTTTTATACTCCCCCCCCCCCCATAGTTAATATCTAATCTTATCACGTTATGATCAGAAAAGATGCTGGAAATAATTTCATTTTTAAAAATTTACCAAGGCTAGATTTATGGCCCAGGATGTGATCTATCCTGGAGAATATTCCGTGTGCATTTGAGAAAAAGGTGAAATCCATTGTTTTTGGGTGAAATGCCCTGTAGATATCAATTACGTCTAACTGGTCCATTGTATCACTTAAAGTTTGTGTTTCCTTTTTAATTTTCTGTTTGGTTGATCTATCCATAGATGTGAGTGGAGTATGAAAGTCCCTCACTATTATTGTGTTGCTGTTAATTTCCCCTTTCATACTTGTTTGCATTTGCCTTACGTATTGAGGTGCTCCTCTGTTGGGTGCATATATATTTATAATTGTGATATCTTCTTCTGAATTGATCCCTTGAGCACTATGCAGTTTCCTCTTGGTCTCTTATCATGGTCTTTATTTCAAAGTCTATTTTATCTGATATGAGTATTGCTACTCCTGCTTTCTCTTGATCCCTGTTTGCATGAAATATCTTTCCCCAGCCCCTCACTTTCAGTCTGTATATGTCCCTAGGTTTTTTTTTTTTTTTCTTTTAACTTTACAGTATTGTATTGGTTTTGCTATATATCAACATGAATCCACCACAGGTATACACGTGTTCCCCATCCTGAAACCTCCTCCCTCCTCCCTCCCCATACCATTGCTCTGGGTCGTCCCAGTGCACCAGCCCCAAGCATCCAGTATCATGCATCGAACCTGGCTGGTGACTCGTTTCATATATGATGTTATACATGTTTCAGTGCCATTCTCCCAAATCATCCCTCCCTCTACCTCTCCCACAGAGTCCAAAAGACTGTTCTATACATCAGTGTCTCTTTTGCTGTTTCATATACAAGGTTATTGTTATCATCTTTCTAAATTCCATATAATGGATAAGAAAGCTGTGGTATATATACACAATGGAGTATTACTCAGCCATTAAAAAGAATACATTTAAATCAGTTCTCATGAGGTGGATGAAACTGGAGCCTATTATACACAGTGAAGTAAGCCAGAAAGAAAAACACCAATACAGTATACTAATGTATATGTCCCTAGGTTTGAGATGGGTATCTTGTACACAGCATATACAGGAGCTTTGTTTTTGTATCCAATTGTCCAGTGTTTGTCTTTTGGTCAATACGTTTAACCCATTTACATTTAAGGTGATTATTAATAAGTATGATCCCATTGCCATTTACTTTGTTGCTTTGGGTTCATTTTTATAAACTTTTTTTGTGTTTCCTGTCCAGAGTAGATCCTTTAGCATTTGCTGAGGAGCTGATTTGGTGGTGCTTAATTCTCTCAGCTTTTGCTTGTCTGTAAAGCTTTTGATTTCTCCTTCATATCTGAATGAGATTCTTTCTAGGTAGAGTAGTCTTGTTTGTATGTTTTTCTTTTTCATCACTTTATGTATATCCTACCATTCCCTTCTGGCCTGAGGGTTTCTATTGAAAGATCAGCTGGTATCCTTATGGGGATCCCCTGATTGTTATTTGTTGCCTTTCCTTTGCTGCTTTTAATATTTGCTCATTGTATTTACTTTTGTTAGTTTGATTAATATGTGTCTACGGGTGTATTACCTTGGGTTTATCCTGTATAGAACTCTGTGGGTTTCTTGGACTTGGATGGCTATTTTCTTCCCCATTTTAGGGATGTTTTGGACTATTATCTCAACTATTTTCTCATGCCCTTTCTTTTTGTCTTCTTCTTCTGGAACAACTATGATTCGAATGTTGGGGCATTTAACATCGTCACAGAGGTCTCTGAGTTTGTCCTCATTTCTTTTAAATCTTTTTTCTTTTTTCCTCTATGCTTGATTTATTTCCACCATTCTATCTTCCACCTCACTTATCCTCTCTTCTGCCTCAGTTATTCTACTGTTGGTTCCTTCTAGAGTGCTTTTAATCTCAGTTATTGCATTGTTCATTATTTCTTGACTCCTTTATTTCTTCTAGGTCCTTGTTAAACATGTCTTGAATCTTCTCTATCCTTCTCTCTATTCTGTTTATCTGTAACTCCATACTATCATTATTCTGACTCCTTTTTCAGGTAGACTCCCTATCTCCTCTTTGGTTTCTTGGGTTTTTATCATGTTCCTTCACTTGCTGAATATTTCTCAGCCTTTTCATTTTTCTTAGATGGCTGTGTTTGGGGTGCCCTTTCTTCAGGCTAGAAGGTCATTGTTCTTCTTAATTGTGGTGTCTGCTCCCTGTAGGTGGGGTTGGGTGAGTGTCTTGTCAAAGTTTCATAGTTGGGGGATCTTGTATCTGAATTCTGGTGAGTGGAGCTGGATCTCTTCTCTCTGGAGTGCAAATTAAGTGTCCAGTAGTGAATTTTTGGTTGTCTATTGGGTTGACATGTCTTTGGGCATCATGTTCAGAGTTGTGTTCCTATTTGCCACAGAATTAGAGTGGTGTGTCTTCCACTGGAATTTATTGGCTCTTGGGTGGAGCTTGGTTTAAGTGTAGGTGTGGATACTTTTGGGTGAGCTCTTATCTATTAATGTTCCCTGTAGTTTTGAGTTTTCTGACATTCTAAAGTCCTGGAGTTAAGGCTTCTGCCTCTGGGTTTCAGTCCTTCTCTTACAGTGGCCTCAAGAAGTCTCCATTCATACAGCACAGAGGACAAAACCCATAGGCTAATAGTGAAACAACTTTTCACAACAAGGAACACCCAGAGAGATTCACAGGGTTATGTAGAAAATAGAAGAGGTAGGAGGGAGATTGAGTTGACCGGGAGAAGAAAAGGGATAGTTAAAAGGTGAGAGAGCAGTCAAGGCAGTAATCAAATCCCTAAGTGAAAACGGATGCTGAAGATTAGATTCTTAAAGGAACAAATTGATAACAAATCTCAAAAAGCAAAGATTAAAAGCCTAGAATAGTGGTTAAACTCTCAAAAATATAAATATATATTATATATATTTAAACACAAAATATAAAAATTCAAAACAAAATGAATCACAAAATTAAATATATATATATGGATTTTTTTTTAAAAATAGGATTTTTTGAAAGGTATTAGTAGGCTATAAAAATGAAAATTAAAGGAGTAATAAATAACTAAAATTTTTAAAATATTAAAAAGTGATAATATAAAAATATATCTATGAATTTCTCTGGAGCTGTTGTGGGCAGTATGGGATCAGTTCAGTGTCAGAGAGTACCTTGCTGTGGTTTGTACTTGTTCTCAAGGTCTATAGTGAGTGAAAAGTGAAGGTTACTCAGTCGTGTCTGACTCTTTATGACCTCATGGACTATAGAGTCCGTGGAATTCTCCAGGCCAGAATACTGGAATGGGTAGCCTTTCCCTTCTCCAGGGGATCTTCCCAACCCAGGGATCAAACCCAGGTCTCCCACATTGCAGGTAAATTCTTTACCAGTTGAGCCACGAGGGAAGCCCTTGCCCCTCAAATGCACAGTCTCAGCATTAACTGCAGGGTTTTAATCTGTTGCACCTGTCACTTCTAGAGCAGTTTCCAACTTCTCTGTTTATTTTGGCTTCCTCTGTTTGCAAATCTCTTCAGTGTTTAATTTCTTCCCTGACACAAGGGGGTGAAGTGTTCACTTATTTAAGCTCACCTTTTCAGTTGTTTTGGGGGAGGAAGGGACACTTCAAACAAATACTGCTGGCAAGGGGTCATGCTCACAGTGGATGAACAACACTGGGTTTGCCTCAGTTCAAGGTAGAGTGTACTTCTGAGGTCCGTACTGCTCAGGCTCCAGGGTGCTCTGCAAGGGTAGTATCCCAAGTGATTCCTGTGTCTCATGCAGTTTCCAGGTCTAAGCTGCTCAGTTTCTCAGGTGCTCCGCAAGGGCACAGACCCAGATCGACTGTGTGTTTTGTGCCCTTTCCAGGCCCAAGCAGCTCAGGCGACCAGGTGTTTGGTGAGTGCACTGTCCCATGTGGGCCTTGTGTCTTATGCACCTTCTCGGTTCTGGCTGCTTGGTTCTTGGGTGTACTGCAAGGGCACAGTCCTAGGTATGGCCTGTGTCTCCTCTGGAGACCTAATCTCAGGCTGTGAAATTGCTGGTGGAACCATCCATGATCCAAGGAAGACATGGTTATCAACTGGCAGCCTTCTCATAGTTTGGTGGAAGATGCAGTGTCTGGGGCCAAGATTGCACTAGATCCTTGTTTTCTGGCTCTGGCTGTCACACACCTGTCTCTCTGCCTCTGGGGAGGAAGGGCCCTAAATGGCAGCTGGCTTGCTCTCCTTTGGTATTTGCTAGAGCACAATCTTTTTTTCTGTGAGCACGCCAGGGGTCATCATGTGGTGTTAGTGTCTTTCACAGGAAAGGTCTTTTTTTGTTTGTTTGTTTCTCTGGTGATCCCATAGTTTGGGTTGCTATATCACATTAGATCCCTCAGATTGTCCTCAGGGCATTCAAATCTGGTCTTTACCCTAAGGACCAATGATGCAGCCTGTGCCTCCCTGCCCAGTTCCCACTAGTGGTTGCATACACGAGCATCTGAACCACTTTTCCACTGGGAGTTGCAGTTAGGCACATATTCTGTGTCCATCCCCCCACCTCTCTTTGCCCTCTGAGATTCCAAAGCTCCCCACAGACACGCCTGTGAGAGGGTTTCCTATTGTGTGGAAACTTCTCCTTCACAACTCCCTCCCAGGATGGGTCTCCATCCTTAAATCTTTTGTTTCTGTTTTTGTATTTTATATTTTGTCCTACCTCTTTTTGAAGAGGTTGGGCTGCCTGTCTAGATACCTGGTGTTCTTTGCCAGCATCCAGTTGTTTTGTGGAAGTTGCTCAACATTCAAATGATCTTTTGATGAATTTGTGGGGGAGAAAGTGGTCTTTCCATCCTACTCCTCTGTCATCTTGGGACTGCCCCCCTCTTATTTTTTATGCAAGAAATCCAGTCAGAAATCAGTGAATTAGAGCAATAATGTTAGGCTTGTACTCTTTCACATGAGAACAGAACCTACTAATTGCTATGAAGTTTACCTTCAACTGCGCTTTCAGTAGTTCGCCTCAGACTACCTCATAGGCAGAGTGGAGGCATAGAACATTATTTAGGTAAACCAAGCCCCAAAAAATAACTGGAAGGAAAAATGTATTCTCTAAAAATACAAGCTAGCTAAGTCGCTTCAGTCGTGTCTGACTCTGTGCGACCCCATAGACAGCAGCCCACCAGGCTCCTGCATCCATGCGATTCTCCAGGCAAGAGTACTGGAGTGGGTTGCCATTGCCTTCTCCAATGCATTAAAGTGAAAAGTGAAAGTGAAGTCGCTCAGTCATGTCCGACTCAAAAATACAATGTAGTTACTAATTTATACAAAATGAGTTTATCTATTTTTTATTTTAAGGCAGATTTTGTTCAGGACCATTGTGATAAAATAGGTACTATTACAATGGGATTTTACAGTGGGAGAGAGAGGCTAAACTCAACTCCAAATAAGCATGGATAAGCAAGATTTTATTAACAAGGAGGAAGGTGGGGGTCATACACAGATTGATTGTAAATATGCATTTCATCCACCAATTGTTTATAAAAATTACTTTTATTAGGTATTTAATATTTATGTAATAATATGTGTGTAATATTAGTTATAAAAGTGAAAAGAATGCTTAGAATTACATGGAAAAGATTGAATTAAATTGAACATGAACTTAATAAATTGCCTTAATATCTGGAAAATTTTGGAGAATTGTTTTAATGGACTACTATCTCCACTTGACACTAAATGGATTGAGGTGTCAACAGTCTGCAGACAGACTTCAAAACAAACATTTTAGTATTTCTGATTTTTATCACATTCACATATTCAAGACCAGATATTCTTTGGCCCAGGAATGTGGCTCTAGGAGGGCTTAGAAAGCTTTAGTGCCTTCTCTGCAGTAAGGCTCATTGTATTTTTGTTTTCTCACTGTTTTTTCTCAATAGTTAAGTACACTTATTTCTAATATACTACTTATACTCATACACATATGTTTTACCATCAGTTTTACTCCTATCATTTAAGTTCAGTGCAGTTCAGTTCAGTCGCTCAGTCGTGTCCGACTCTTTGTGACCCCATGAATTGCAGCACCCCAGACCTCTCTGTCCATCACCATCTCCAGGAGTTCACTCAAACCCACGTCCATGATACCATTGGTATCATGGAGTCGGTGATACCATCCAGCCACCTCATCCTCTGTTGTCCCCTTTTCCTCCTGCCCCCAATCCCTCCCAGCATCAGAGTCTTTTCCAATGAGTCAACTCTTCGCATGAGGTGGCCAAAGTACTGGAGTTTCAGCTTTAGCATAATTCCTTCCAAAGCACACCCAGGGCTGATCTCCTTTAGAGTGGACTGGTTGGATTCCTAAATTTATTTATTTGACATAATTACTAAATTTTCTGTCTTCATAAAAAGGATTTCTTTTGGATCTACATTAAGCTTTTTTTCCTTATCTTTTACTTAGCTTTACTTTTCCATTCTCTAATATATTTTTCTCAGTTTAATAGTGTCTTAGTTTCCTGACTAAGAACTACCTTGAGTTTGGTATTACAATGGTTAGAGTCAATCTTTGCCTTTTCAATAAGTGTACATACTGTCCTAGCTAGTTTTTGGTTCAGTTCCATCCATTTAGCATTGCCCCTCTTTCTATAGTATATTCTCTCTTTTTGCACTTATCTTTACACATTTTAATCCCCTTAAGGAAAAAAGCTCATATTTATATAGTTTTACCCAGAGGTTAAAAAACTCATGTAATTTGGATTGCTCAATCTTCAGCCTTTTTGTAGACAGTATTGGAAACATGACTGCATTGCAATGTAGTATGCTATGTGTTACTTTGATCTCTTAAGCTATCAATGGAGAATCAAGGTTCTTCTATTAAACTTAGCTTATGGAATTTTAACTCAGCCCTAAAACTGCCTTAAAATAGATGAATAATCTTCCTTGGAGGCTCAGATGGTAAAGAATCTGCCTGCATTGTGGGAGACCTGGATTCAATCTCTGGATTGGAAAGATCCCCTGGAGAAGGGAATGGCAACCCGCTCCAGTATCCTTGCTTGGAGAACTCCATGGATAGAAGAGCCTGGAGGGCTACAGACCATGGGGTCACAAAGAGTTGGATACGACTGACTGATTAACTCTTTTAAGCAAACAGTAGCGTGTATATAAAGAAAAATCAGTTCAAAAGAGAAGGTTACAGAAGGATCATGTAAAGGAAATAACTTGGGAAATCAATAATTTGCTTATATGATATTATTGTCTTTGATTATTGATTCTACTCATCATTCTGGCTGCCTATGTTAGATTTGTGGTTTTGTTCCTTAGGAAAGCTCTTCTGGACCTGCATATGTTGGAAGCAATTCCACAATGCCTGGGATGAAGATCAAAAAATAAATAAATGAATTAAAATAATTGTAAGAATTCAAAATCTTAGGGAACAACATGCTAATTTGGATGCATGGTAACTGAAGTTTGTTACTTCCCTCTCTTCTGGCTGGCCTTCTTATCCACTGAACAGCAGGTGTCTCTGGAAGTGTCTTTGCTTTCTGGAAAAAGAAAGTTGCAGACTTAACAACCTTTCCTGCTGCAAGACACAGACTCTTTTGAAAAGTTATGGTTCTTTTTAAAAGAGAATGATAGTGGAGAAAAAGGAAAAAACAATGCACTGGATAACATTTTACTTACTGTTTACATAACTGCTGGAATGTGGCAGGATGACATCAGAGAACAGACTTCTCCAGTTACTGTGCTAACAGCAATAATCTTTTAAGAAAAACGGATGATGAGTTCATGTTAATGGTTTCAAATTATCTCTACTTTAAGTCCCTTTTGTCTTGTTCTGTTAAGAGAGCTTATTTTTCCATTTTAGATATTAGAGTTTTTCTATTTTATGTTAACCTTAACATGCCATTTGGTATACTTTCATACCAAACCATATGTCTTAAATATTGTATTGTCCCCTGAATGTCAAATTCTTAGAATTCATCTAATATTAGGAGGGTGTATCAACCCAGGTATACTGGAAATGCCTCAAACATATGTAAGTTCAGAAAGCTCTCTCTACCCATTATCAACATGATCAGAAGCTCCAACTATCTTAAAATGAGGAAACTACCCCCAGTCCCATCTTAGGAACACAACCACAAGCCTGATGAGTGGAATGAACACTTAATTGAAGGTAATAATACCTGATGGGCAAACTATTGATTCTCTAAGTTTGGTGGTTTTGTTAACAATGCCTTCTGCTTTTGAGTTTTTCCTTTATTTTTTCCCTCATTATTGTGCCATTTTTTGTATATTTGTTTAAGGCTGTCTTAGGGCTGAACTCCAGTTTTAGAAGTTCTTGGGTACTATTGTCTCAGTGTTACACAATGCTCATGATCTCAAAAAGGCAAAAAAAAAAAAAAAAAAAAAAGTCTGAAAACATGAAAATAAAACAAAACTATAGCTACAGTCACTGGAAAATCATATTAAATAGAATAGTTAAGAGAAATCTCTTCTTGGAAAGTTTATTTTGAACAACTTTCGTTTTATTTATTGTTGACTCTGCTGTATTCCATAGAAACCTTTTCACAAAAGACAAAAGCTTAGTTGAATTATATTGTTTTCATATTCAAATAACTTTCAGATATTCTCCTAATAACATTACATGCAATTCCCAGACATCTTGGCTCTTCTACAGAAACTTGCAGCCCAAGAATTTTTTTTGAAAATTTCAGTGCAACAAATCAGATTCTTAATGGATTAGCATATTCCATGTCTATACCCCAATACTGCAGTCTATAGTAATTACTCAGTCAACACAGAATTAAATAACCCAAATAATTTGATTTCTAAACAGAAAAAAGAAGAAAAACCCGATTTCCTTTTTTAGTTAGAAGCACATAAAGAGAAATCTCACACAACTAAGAATTATTAACTTCTTCAGTTTTATTGTATCTGTTGTTTGCTCCATGATATGAGGAGAGAGGTTTACTCCACTGTAACCAGACAGAAGAAATAAAAAAAAAAAAAAAAAAAAAAGAGTCCAAATAGGCAGATTTGTGGGTTTGGTGTCAGAAAGATGAAGAAGTTAAAGTCTTATGGTTTCTGTCTTCTTAGTGAACAGATTTTCACAATGGAGTATGAAGTAAGTGCATCACCTAGAGTGTGAATATGCAGGAGCAGGTGTGAAGGTTTGCAGAAAGAGGAGGGTATAGAAAATAATCATCCCACCTAAAGGAGTGGGAAAACTGGTCAGTAGGAATCAGTGTGATTGGTAGGAAAAATCGTCATGAATTTAAAGTGAACATATTGACCTGGGTTGTGTGGTCCCCAAATGTCCAACTGCTTAGGTGGCAAAACCAGAGGGATTCCCTGATTGTGTCTCTCCTCAACTCAGATGAATACAAAGGATGTGGGCGGGGGGGGGGGGAGGGGGCGGACAGGAAGTAAGACCATGGAAGCCAAACCAGCAAGAAGGGAGATAGGTGAGAGGAACCTGAGATTATGGTATGGTCTAGGGACTGGATGTCTTCATGAATAGAAGAATGGGGGTTACTTGGCCACCTGAGCTAAAATGAAGGAGGTGGTGGTTGCAGAAGTGAGTATTTGAAAACAAAATTTCAGAAGTGAAGATATTTTTTGAGATTGATATCTTGATCGTGACCATGGAAATTGGCATGTGGTATCAAGTAGAGGAAAAAGTCATTGGAGATGTCTTGGATCCTTTTTAGCCTTATAGTTTTAATTGTTTATTAATATGCATAGAACATTGATTTTTATATTTGTTCTTATATGTGATGACCTTACCAAACAATCTAATTAGTTCTGATTATTTTAAAGTTGATTCTCTCGGATTATCTAGGGAAGTAATAATATTACTGGCAAACAGTGACAGATTTCCAATAATCTTACTTTATTCTTCCTGTCTTATTGAACTGACTAGAACATTCAGCAAAATGTTGAATGTGTGCATGCACTGTCACTTCAGTCATGTCAGACTCTTTGTGACCCTATGGACTGTAGCCTGCCAGGCTCCTCTATCCATGGGATTCTCCAGGCAAGACTACTGGAGTGGGTTGCCATGCCTTCCTCTACTATTTCATCACTAACTGTGGTGCTGGCTATGACTTTCTGATATATGCTGTTTATCAAACTGAGAAATTTCCTTTTATTCCTGGTATATAAGGTTTTTGTTTTACTTCTTGATAGAAATTGGGAGTGTGCACTATATTTTATCAAATACTTTTTCATCATTTATGAAGTTAAACATGTTTTTCACCTTTAATTTCTTATTATAATGGATCTTAGTATATTAAAATGCAGATGCTATTTGGTTCATTTTAACAAATCTTTTTTGAGTGCTTACAATAGTCCACATTTACCTATCTAAATCTCTGCCCTCAATGAATGGATAAGGAAGTTGTGGTACATATGCACAATGGAATATTACTCAGCTATAAAAAGAAACACATTCAAAGCAGTTCTAATGAGGTGGATGAAACTGGAGCCTATTTTACAGAGGGAAGTAAGTCAGAAAGAGAAAGACAAATACTGTATATTGACACATATAAGTGGAATTTAGAAAGACAGTAACAATGATTCTACATGCAGGGTAGGAAAGGAGACACAGATGTAAAGAACAGACTTTTGGACTCAGTGGGAGAGGGTGAGGGAGGTATGATTTGAGAGAATAGCACTGAAACATATACATTACCATGTGTAAAATTGATGACCAGTGCAAGTTCCATGCATGAAGCAGAACACCCAAACCCAGTGCTCTGGGACAACCCAGAGGGATAGGATGGGGAAGGATCTGGGACGGGGGATCAGGATGGGGTGACACATATATACCCATGCCAATTCTTGCTGATGTATGGCAAAAACCATCACAATATTGTAAAGTAACTATCCTCCAATTAAAATAAATTAACTGGGGGCGGCCCTAAGATTGTGAAGAATAGGACAGGAAGACCACTTTCTCTCCCACAAATTCATTGAAAGATCATTTGAACGCTGAGCAAATTCCACAAAACAACTTCTGAATGCTGGTGGAGGACACCAGGCACCCAGAAAGGCAGCCTATTCTTTTGAAAGGAGGTAGGGCAAAATATAAAAAACAAAAAGAGAGACAAAAGAGTTAGGGATTGAGATCCACCTGGGGGAGGGAGTCCTGAAGGAGGAGAAGTTTTCAAATACCAGGAAACCCTCTCACCAGTGGGTCTGTGGGGAATTTTGGAATCTCGGAGGGCAACATAACCAGAAGGAAAAAAAAAAAAAAAAAAAAAAAAACCCCCACAGATTACATGGCTAGCCAGGACTTCCAGAAAAGAGGTAGCCTGGATGCTTGAGTCTGCCAGCAGTGAGCAAGAGATGAACAGAGAGGCACGGTTTGCATGCGTAGGGTGGAGACTGGGGCTGAACGCCCTGAGGACAATCTGAGGGAGCTAACATGAGTAGGCAACCCAAACTGTGTGAATAGCCAGAGAGAAAAAAGAGAGAGAGAAAACTTTCCCACGAAAAGCTCTGAGGTACAACCTGGCCCATTCACAGAACAAAGGATTGAGCAAATACCAGAGGAGAGCTAGCCGGCTGTGGACTGGCCCCTCCTCCCACTAGAGGCAGAGAGGCAGGCAGGCAACAGCCAGAGCCAGAAGGCAAGGGGCAATCTCAAACCCAGAAATGGCATCCTTCACCAAACTGTGAGCAGGCTCCTAGTTACTAACGAAGTCTTCCTGGGACCCTGGATGGTTGACATCCACCAGGAGGGTCGCAGTCAGAGATCAGCTCCCCAGAGGAGACACACAGCACACCTGAGATGGCGCTCTTGAGGCAAACACAGGAAACCAAGGGGCTGGGACCGGGGAGGTGATAAGATGCACCACCCAGCTGGGAGAGTGTGCTTGCCAAGCCCCTAGTTGCCTGAGCTGCTTGGACCTGGAAAGGGCACAAAACGCAGGCCCAACTGAGTCTGTGCCTTTGTGGACTACCCAAGAATCTGAACCTGAGCAGCTTAGAACTTGGAAGTGCACACAATCCAGGGCCCGCTTTAGACAGTTCCCCTGCAGAGCAACCTGGAGCCTGAGCATGGTAGACCGGGAAAGCACACATGCCATGAGCTGGGGCAAACCCAGTAAGGCCCAGACAATGATATCAATCCCCACACATGCCAGTGATATTTGTTTGCAGTGTTCCTCCTTCCCCACAGCACAAATGAACAAGTTAGCTTAATAAGTGACCAGATTTACCGCTTGTGTCAGGGTGGAAATTAGACACTGAAGAAACTTGTAAACAGAGGAAGCCAAAATAAACAAAGAAGAGGGAACTGCTCTGGAAGTGACAGATGCAACAGATTAAAACCCTGAAGTTAGCACTGACTACATTGGAAGGGGCCGATAGACCTTGAGAAGAAGTATAAGTTGGAACAAGAAACTATCTGAAAATGAACTGACCCCACACTGCCCCCAACAGCTCCAGAGAAATTTCTAGATATATTTTACTATTATCATTAAAAATTTTTGTTAAGTTCTTTATTGCTCCTTTAATTTTCATTTTTATAACCTACTATTACCTTGCAAAAAAAGAGACCCTATTTTTAAAGCAAATTTTATAAATTTTTTAAAATAATTTTTGTGATTTTTTTTTTAATATTGTATTTTTGAGAGTCTAACCTCTACTCTAGATTTTTAATCTTTGCTTTTGGTTTTTGTTATCAATTTTGTACTTTTAAGAATCCAATCTTCAGTACCCATTTTTACATAAGAGTGTGCTTACTGGCTTGATTACCCTTTCCCCCTTTTGACTCTTCTTTTTCTTCCCCAGGTCACCTCTATCTCCTCCCTCCCACTTCTCTTCTCTGCCCAACTCTGTGAATCTTTTTGGGTATTTTGGGCTGCGGAGAACACTTAGGAAACTGATTACTAGCTAGATCTGTCTCTCTCCTTTTGACTCCACCTCTTCTCCTCCTGGTCACCTCTATCTCCTCCCTCCCTCTTCTCTTCTCTATGTAACTCTGTGAACCTCTCCGAGTGTTCCAGACATAGGGGATTGATTACTGGCTAGATTGCTCTCTCCCCTTTTGATTCCCCCGCTTCTCCTCCTGGTCACCTCTATCTCCCGCCTTCCTCTTCTCTTCTCCATGTAACACTGTGAACCTCTCTGGATGTCCCTCACTGTGGAGAATCTTTTCACCATTAACCTAGAGGTTTTATCATCAGTTTTTTTTTGGATGGAGGAGTCTTGAGACTACTGTAAGAATAAGACTGAAAGCCAGAGGCAGGAGGCTTATATCCAAAACTTGAGAACTCCAGAAAACTCCTGACTCCAGGGAACATTAATCAACAAGAGCTCATCCAAAAGCCTCCATACCTACACTGAAACCAAGCTCCACCAAAGAGCCAACAAGTTTCAGAGCAAGACATACCAAGCTAATTCTCAACAATGCAGGAACATAACCCTGAGCATTAAAATACAGGCAGCCAAAGTCACACCAAACCCATAGACACCTCAAAACTCACTACTGGACACTTCTTTGCACTCCAGAGAGAGAAGATCCAACTCCACCCACCAGAAAACCGACACAAGCTTCCCTAACCAGGAAACCTTGACAAGCCACTCATTCAACCCCACCCATAGGGAGGAACCTCCACAATAAAGAGGAACCACAAACTACCAGAACATGGAAAGGCCACCCCAGCACAGCAATCTAAGCAAGATGAAAAAGCAGAGAAATATTCATCAGGTAAAAGAACACGATAAATGCCCACCAAACCAAACCAAAGAGGAGGAGATAGGGAGTCTACCTGAAAAAGAATTCAGAATAATGATAATAAAAATGATCCAAAATCTTGGAAACAAAATGGAGTTACAGATAGTCTGAAGACAAGGATTGAGATGACGCAAGAAATCTTTAAAAAGGACCTAGAAGAAATAAAAAAGAGTCAATCAATAATGAATAATGCAATAACTGAGATAAAAAACACTCTGGAGGGAACCAACAGTAGAATAACTGAGGCAGAAGATTGGATAAGTGAGGTGGAAGATAGAATGGTGGAAATAAATGAAGCAGAGAGGAAAAAAGAATTAAAAGAAATGATGACAACCTCAGAGACCTCTGGGACAATGTCAAACAACCAAACATTTGAATCATAGGAGTTCCAGAAGAAGAAGACAAAAAGAAAGGCCATGAGAAAATACTTGAGGAGATAATAGTTGGAAACTTCCCTAAAATGCGGAAGGGAACAGCCACCCAAGTCCAAGAAACCCAGAGAGTCCCAAACAGGATAACCCTCGGTGAAACGCCCCAAGAAACATTTTAATCAAATTAACGTAGATCAAACACAAAGAACAAATATTAAAAGCAGCAAGGGAAAAAACAACAAATAACACACAAGGGGATCCCTATAAGATAACAGCTGATCTTTCAATAGTAACTCTTCAGGCCAGAGGAAATGCAGGACATACTTAAAATGATAAAAGAGAAAAACCTACAACCCAGATTACTGTACCCAGCAAGGATCTCATTCAAATATAAAGGAGAAATCAAAAGCTTTACATACAAGCAAAAGCTGAGAGAATTCAGCACCACCAAATCCTCCAACAAATGCTAAACGATCTTCTCTAGACAGGAAACACAGAAAGGGTGTATAAACTCAAACCCAAAATAGCAAAGTAAATGGCAATGGGATCATATTTATCAATAATTACCTTAAATGTAAATGGGTTGAATGCCCCAACCAAAAGACAAAGACTGGCTTGAATGGATACAAAAACAAGATACCTGTATATGCTGTCTACCAGAGACTCACCTCAAAACAAGGCACACATACAGACTGAAAGTGAAGGGCTGGAAAAAGATATTTCATGCAAATGGAGATAAAAATAAAGCAGGAGTAGCAATACTCATATCAGATAAAATAGACTTTGAAACAAAGGCCATGAAAAGAGATAAAGAAGGACACTACATAATGATCAAAGGGTCAATCCAAGAAGAAGATATAACAATTATAAATATATATGCACCCAACATAGGAGCACCGTAATATGTAAGGCAAATGCTAACAAATATGAAAGAGAAAAGTAACAGTAACACAATAATAGTGGGAGACTTTAATACCCCCCTCACACCTATGGACAGATTAACTAAACAGAAAATTAGCAAGGAAACACAAACTTTAAATGATACAATAGACCAGTTAGACCTAATTGATATCTATAGGACATTTCACCCCCAAAACAATGAATTTCATCTTTTTCTCAAATGCACATGGAACTTTCTCCAGGATAGACCATATCCTGGGCCATAAATCTAGCCTTGGTAAATTCAAAAAAATTGAAATCATTTCAAGCATCTTTTCTGATCACAATGTGATAAGATTAGATGTCAACTACAGGAAAAAAAAAACTATTAAAAATACAAACATATGGAGGCTAAACAAGCTTCTAAATAACAAACAAATCACAGAAGAAATAAAAAGAGAAATCAAAATGTGCATAGAAATGGATGAAAATGTAAACACAACAACCCAAAACCTATGGGACTCAGTAAAAGCAGTGCTAAGGGGAAGGTTCATAGCAGTACAAGCTTACCTCAAGAAACAAGGGAAAAATCAAATAAATAACCTAACTCTACACCTAAAGCAACTAGAAAAAGAAGAAATGAAGAACCCCAGGGTTAGTAGAAGGAAAGAAATCTTAAAAATTAGGGCAGAAATAAGTGAAAAAGAAACAAAAGAGACATAGCAAAAATCAACAAAGCTAAAAGCTTGTTCATTGAGAAGATAAATAAAATTGACAAACCATTAGCCAGACTCATCAAGAAAATGAGAGAAGAATCAAATCAACAAAATTAGAAATGAAAATGGATAAATCACAACAGACAACACAGAAATACAAAGGATCATAAGAGACTACTATCAGAAATTATATGCCAATAAAATGGACAACTTGGAAGAAATGGACAAATTCTTAGAAAAGTGTAACTTTCCAAAACTGAACCAGGAAGAAATAGAAAATCTTAACAGACCCATCATAAGCACAGAAATTGAAACTGTAATCAGAAATCTTCCAACAAACAAAAGCCCAGGACCAGTCGGCCTCACAGCTGAATTCTACCAAAAATTTATAGAAGAGCTAACACCTATCGTACTCAAGCTCTTCCAGAAAATTACAGAGGAAGGTCAACATCCAAACTCATTCTATGAGGCCATCATCCCCCTAATACCAAAACCAGACAAAGATGCCACCAAAAAAAAGAAAGAAAGAAAGAAAAAGAAAACTACAGGCCAATATCACTGATGAACATAGATGCAAAAATCCTCAACAAAATTCTAGCAAACAGAATCCAACAACATATTAAAAAGATCATAAATCATGACCAAGTGGGCTTTATCCCAGAGATGCAAGGATTCTTCAACATTTGCAAATCAATCAATGTGATACACCACATTAACAAATTGAAAGATAAAAATGATATGATTATCTCAATAGATGCAGAGAAAGCCTTTAACAAAATTCAACATCCATTTATGATAATAATAAAAAAAAAAACCCTACAGAAATCAGGCATAGGAGGAACATACCCCAACATAATAAAAGACATACATGATAAACCCACAGCAAACATTATCCTCAATGGTGAAAAATTGAAAGCATTTCCCCTAAAGTCAGTAACAAAACAAGGGTGCCCACTCTCACCACTACTACTCAACATAGTTCTGAAGTTTAAGCCACAGCAGTCAGAGAAAAAAAAGAAATAAAAGGAATCCAGATTGGAAAATAAGTAAAACTCTCACTGTTTGCAGATTACATGATCCTCTACATAGAAAACCCTAAAGACTCCACCAGAAAATTACTAGAGCTAATCAATGAATATAGTGAAGTTGCAGGATATAAAATTAACACACAGAAATCCCTTGCATCCCTATACACTAACAATGAGAGAACAGAAAGAGAAATTAAGGAAACAATTCCATTAACCATTGCAACAAAAAGAATAAAATACTTAAGAATAAACTTATCTAAAGAAGCAAAAGGTCTATATATAGAGAACTATAAAACACTGATGAAAGAAATCAAAGATGACACAAATAGATGGAGAAATATACCATGTTTATGGATTGAAAGAATCAATATAGTGAAAATGATTATACTACCCAAAGCAATCTATAGATTCAATAAAATCCCTATCAAGCTACCAGTGGTATTTTTCAGAGAACTAGAACAAATGATTTCACAATTTGTATGGAAACACAAAAACACTTGAATAGTCAAAGCAATCTTCAGAAAGAAGAATGGAACTGGAAGAATCAACTGCCTGACTTCAGACTATACTACAAAGCTACAGTCAAGTCAAGACAGTATGGTACTGGCACAAAGACAGAAATATGGATCAATGGAACAAAATAGAAAGCCCAGAGATAAATCCACGCACATATGGACACCTTATCTTTGACAAAGGAGGCAAGAATATACAATGGAGAAAAGACAATCTTTTTAACAAGTGGTGCTGGGAAAACTGGTCAACCACTTGTAAAATAATTAAACTAGAACATTTTCTAACACCGTACATAAAAATAAAATGGATTAAAGATCTAAACATAAGACCAGAAACTATAAAACTCCTAGAGGAAAACATAGGCAAAACACTCTCTGACATAAATCACAGCAGGATCCTCTATACCCACCTCCCAGAGTAATGGAAATAAAAGCAAAAATAAACAAATGGGACCTAATTAAACTTAAAAGCTTTTGCACAGCAAAGGAAACTATAAGGAAAGTGAAAGGACAGCCTTCAGAATGGGAGAAAATAATAGCAAATGAAGCAGCTGACAAAGAATTAATCTCAAAAACATACAAGCAGCTTCTGCAGCTCAGTTCCAGAAAAATAAATGACCCAATCAAAAAATGGGCCAAAGAACAAAACAAACATTTCTCCAGAGAAGACATACAAATGGCTAACAAATACATGAAAAGATGCTCAACATCACTCATTATCAGAGAAATGCAAATCAAAACCAAAATGAGGTACTATCTTATGCTGGTCAGAATGGCTGCTATCCAAAAGTCTACAAGCAATAAATGTTGGAGAGGGTGTGAAGAAAAGGGAACCCTCTACACTGTTGGTGGCAATGCAAACTAGTACAGCCACTATGGAGAACAGTGTGGAGATTTCTTAAAAAACTGGAAATAGAACTGCCATATGACCCAGAAATCCCACCGCTGGGCATACACACTGAAGAAACCAGAATCAAAAGAGACACATGTACCCCAATGTTCATTGCAGCATTGTTTACAATAGCCAGGACATGGAAGCAACCTAGATGTCCATAGGCGGATGAATGGATAAGAAAGCTGTGGTACACATACACAATGGAATATTACTAAGCTACTAAAAATAATGCATTTGAATCAGTTCTCATGAGGTGGATGAAACTGGAGCCTATTATACAGAGTGAAGTAAGTCAGAAAGAAAAACACAAATACAGTATACTAACACATGTATATGGAATTTAGAAAGATGGTAATGATGATCCCATGTGCAAGACAGCAAAAGAGACACAGACGTAAAGAACAGACTTTTGGACTCTGTGGGAGAAGACAAGGGTGGGATGATTTGAGAGAATAGCATTGAAACATGTATATTATCATATTTGAAAGAGATCGCCAGCCCAGGTTTGATACATAAGACAAAGCATCAAGGTGTTCAGGGGTGGTGCACTGGGATTACCATGAGGGATGGGATGGAGGAGGGGAGGTGGGAGGGAGGTTAAGGATGGGGAACACACGTACACCCACGGCTGATTCATGTCAATGTATGGCAGAAACCACTATAATATTGTAAAGTAATTCAGTTCAGGTCAGTTCAGTCGCTCAGTCGTGTTGGACTCTTTGCGACCCCATGAATCGCAGCACGCCAGGCCTCCCTGTCCATCACCAGCTCCCGGAGTTCACTCAGATTCATGTCCATCAAGTCAGTGATGGCATCCAGCCATCTCATCCTCTGTCGTCCCCTTCTCCTCCTGCCCCCAATCCCTCCCAGCATCAGAGTCTTTTCCAATGAGTCAGTTCTTCACATGAGGTGGCCAAAGTACTGGAGTTTCAGCTTTAGCATCATTCCTTCCAAAGAAATCCCAGGGCTGATCTCCTTCAGTAGAGTATTAGCCTCCAGTTAAAATAAACAAATTAAAAAACAAATAAATTAATTAATTAAAATAAAGAAAAATGAATCTCACTTCATCAAGTATATATTGTAATGGGTCCATATAAATAGTACTTCTTCTGCTGCTGCTGCTGCTATTGCTGCTGCTAAGTCACTTCAGTTGTGTCCGACTCTATGTGACCCCAGAGACGGCAGCCCACCAGGATCCCCAGTCCCTGGGATTCTCCAGGCAAGAACACTGGAGTGGGTTGCCATTTCCTTCTCCAATGCATGAAAGTGAAAAGTGAAAGTGAAGTCGCTCAGTCGTGTCCGACTCCTAGCGACCCCATGGACTGCAGCCTACCAGGCTCCTCCGTCCATGGGATTTTCCAGGCAAGAGAACTGGAGTGGGCTGCCATTGTCTTAGGGATTTATTTTACAGATATATGCTCAAATGTAGCATAACAATTCAGTCATCAGATCAGTTGCTCAGTCCTGTACGATTCTTTGCCACTTCATGGACTGCAACATGCCAGGCTTCCCTGTCCATCACTGATTCCTGGAGCATGCTCAAACTCATGTCCTTTTAGTCATTGATGCCATCCAACCATCTGATCTGCTGTCATCCCCTTCTCCTCCTGCCTTCAGTCTTTCCCCAAATCACTGTCTTTTCCAATGAGTTGGCTCTTTGCATCAGGTGGCCAAAGTATTCAAGTTTCAGCTTCAGCATCAGTCCTTCCAATGAATATTCAGGACTGATTTCCTTTAGGACTGATGGGGTTGATCTCTTTGCCATTTAGGGGACTCTCGAGAGACTTCTCCAACACCACAGTTCAAAAACATGAATTCTTTGGTGCTCAGCTTTCATTATAGTCCAACTCTCATATCCATACATGACTACTGGAAAAACCATAGCTTTGACTAGACGGACATTTATCAGTAAAGTAATGTCTCTGCTGTCTAGGTTTATCATAGCTTTTCTTCCAAGGAGCAAGCATCTTTGAATTTCATGGCTGAAGTCACCATCTGCAGTGATTTTGGAGCCCAAGAAAATAAAGTCTCTCACTGTTTCCATTGTTTCCCCATCTATTTCCCATGAAGTGATGGGACCAGATGCCATGATCTTAGTTTTCTGCTTTTTCACACTCCTCTTTCACTTTCATCAAGAGGCTCTTTAGTTCCTCTTCACTTCTGCCATAAGGGTGGTGTCATCTGCATATCTGAGGTTATTGATATTTCTCCTGGCAATCTTGATGCCAGCATGTGCTTCATCCAACCCAGCATTTTGCATGATGTACTCTGCATATAAGCTAAATAAGCAATGTAACAATACAAAGCCTTGACACACTTCTTTCCCAATTTGGAAATAGTCTGTTGTTCCATGTCTGGTTCTAACTGTTGCTCCTTGACCTGCATACAGGTTTTTCAGGAGGCAGATAAGGTGGTCTGGTATTCCTATCTCTTTAAAGATCCACAGCTTGTTGTGAGCCACACAGTCAAAGGATTTAGCATGGTCAATGAAGCAGAAGTAGATGCTTTTCTGGAATTCTTTTGCTTTTTCTATGATCCAGTGGATATTTGCAATTTGATCTTTGGTTCCTCTACATTTTCTGAATCCAGCTTGAACGTCAGGAAGTTCTCAGTTCATGTACTGTTAAAGCCTAGCTTGGAGAATTTCTTTGCTGACATGTGAGATGAGTGCAATTGTGCAGTAGCTTAAACATTCTTTGGCATTGCCTTTCTTTGGTTTTGGAGTGAAAACTGACCTTTTTCAGTCCTGTGGCCACTGCTGAGTTTTCCAAATTTGCTGGCATATTGAGTTAAGCACTCTAACAGCATCATTTTTTAAGATTTGAAATAGCTCAACTGGAATTCTATCACCTCCACTAGCTTTGTTCATAGCGATGCTTCCTAAGCCCACTTGACTTCCCACTCCAGGATGTCTGGCTCCAGAAGAGTGATCACACCATCGTGGTTAGCTGGGTCATGAAGATCTTTTCTGTATAGTTCTTCTGTGTATTCTTGCCACCTCTTCTTAATACCTTCTGCTTCTGTTAGGTCCATATCATTTCTGTCCTTTATTGTGCCCTTTTTTGCCTGAAATGCTCCCTTGGTATCTCCAATTTTCTTGAAGCGATCTCTAGTCTTCCCCGTTCTATTGTTTTCTTCTATTTCTTTGCACTGATCACTTAGGAAGACTTCCTTACTTCTCCTTGCAATTCTTTGAAACTCTGCATTCAGATGGGTATATCTTTCCTTTTCTCCTTTGCCTTTAGCTTCTCTTCTTTTCTCAGCTATTTGTAAGGCCACCTCAGACAATCATTTTTCCTTTTGCATTTCTTCTTCTTGGGGATGTTTTTTTTTTCACTCCCTCCTGTACAATGTCATGAACCTCCATCCCTAGTTCTTCAGGCACTCAACCTATCAGATCTAATCCACTTAATCTATTTGTCACTTCCATTGTATAATTCTAAGGGATTTGATTTAGGTCATACCTGAATGGTCTAGTGATTTTCCCTACCTTCTTCAATTTAAGTCTGAATTTGGCAGTAAGGGGTTCATGATCTGAGCAGCTGATCACAGTCAGCTCCTGGTCTTGTTTTTGCTGATTGTATACATTTTCTCTATCTTTGGCTGAAATATATAATCAATCTGATATCAGTGTTGAACATTTGGTGATGTCCATTTTTACTGGAATGATTTTCTATGTTAAAAATATTAAACAATGGCTAAGTGATAGTGAAATGATACATTCATGAAGAGAATGCTGTGCAACTATTAAAGAATGCATTAGACACGTGTAAAATTTAAAAATAATTGCATCATCAAAAACCAGCTATGAATCAGTGGAACAGAATAAAGAGCCCAGAAATAAACCCACATACTTATGGTCAATTAATCTACAACAAATGAGGCAAGAATATACAATGGAGAAAAGACAATCTCCTAAATAATGTTACTGGAAAAGCTGGACAGCTATATGTAAAACAGTGAATTTAGAACGTATTTCCACACCATATACAAAAATAAACTCAAAATAGATTAAAGATCTATACATAAAACATGACACTATAAAACCCCTGGGGGGCGGGGGGAAACACAAGCAGAATGCTCTTTGAAATAAATCACAGAAATATTCTTGGATCTCTCTCCCAAAGCAAAGAAAACAAAAAACCACAGTTAACCTACTGAATGAGAGAAAACATTTGCAAATGATATGACCAATATGGGATTAGTATCCAAAATACATAATACAAAATATACAAACCAATATTTTTCAAAAAAGAAACAAAAAATAGGCAGAATACCTGAATAGACATTTTCCCAATGGGCACATGAAAAGATGCCCATCATTAATGATCCGAGAAATGCAAATTACAACCACAATGAGATATCACCTCACATCTGTCATAATGGCTATCATCAAAAAGTCTACAAAAAACGGATGTTAGTGAGGACATGGAGAAAAGGAGACCCTTCTGCACTGTTGGTGGGAATATAAATTGGTAAAACCACTGTGGAAAACACTATGGAGGTTTCTGTAAAAACTGAAAATAGAACTGCCATATCATTCAGCAATTCCCCTCCTGGGTATATACCTGAATGAGCCAAAATACCAATCTGAAAAGATACATACACCCCAATATTCATAGCAACATTACTTACAATTGCCAAGATATGGAAGCAACCTAAGTGTCCATCAAGAGAAGAGTGGATAAAGAAGATGTGATATGAATATGCATTGGAATACTACTCAGCCATAACAAAGAATGAAAATTTGCCATTTGCAGCAACATGGATAGACTTGGAGAGTATTATGCTGACTGAAATAAGTCATACTGTATGATATCGCTTGTATGTGGAATCTAAAAAATAGAACAGACTAGTGAATATAAAGGGTTTCCCATGTGGTTCTAGTGGTAAAGAACCTGCCTGATAATAATACAAGAGATGCCAGAGACAAAGATTCAATTCCTGGGTTGGGAAGATCCCCTGGAGGATGTCATGGAAACCTACTCCAGTATTCTTGTGTGAAGAATCCCACAGACAGAGAAGCCTGGCAGGCTACAGTCCATCGGGTCACAAAGAGTCAGACATGACTGAAGCAACTCAGCACACATATACAGTGAATATAATAAAAAAGAAACAGAGTCACAGATACAGAGAACAAATCGTAGGTTACCAGTGGGGAGAGAGAAGAGAGGAGGGGCAAGTTAGTGGTAGGAGATTAAGAGGTGCAAGCTACTATCTATAAATTAAATAAGCTACAAGGATATACTGCACAATACAGGGAATATAATCAATATTTTATAATATTTATAAATGGAATATAACCTTTAGCCTTGTGAATCACTGTGTTGTATATCTGAAGCTTATATATTATACATTAACTATACCTCAATTAAAAAAAAATTAAAAAGGTGCATCATAGATACATTTTTTAAAGATGTGTATGTCCACAATATAAATGTACAGAAAGAGAAGTGAAGGAAACTGTGATGGTTTTATGTGTCAACTTGAATGGGCTAAGGAATGACCAGATATGTGGTAAAACATTAACTCTAGGTGTGTCTGTGAGGGTGTCTTTGGAAGAGATTAGCATTTGAATCAGTAGACAGAGTAAAGAAGATGCACATGAACATCATCCAACCCACTGAAGGTCTGAAGAGAACAAAAAGTTGGGGGAAGGGTGAATTTGGTACCTCTATTTCAGGCGAGACACACATCTTCTCCTGCCTTCAGACATCATGCTTCTTGTTCTTGGGCTTTTGGAATCAGATTGGGACTTACACCATCATCAGCTGACCCTTCATTCTTAGGCCTTCAGACTTGGACCTAATGACACCACCATCTTTCCTAGTTCTCCAGCTTGCAGATGGCAGACTGTGGGACATCTTGGCCTCTATAACCATGTGAACCAATTCCTATGATAAATCTCTTCTCTCTGTATCTATAGCCGTATATATAGATATAGATATAGTTATATAATATAACATCGTTATATAGTTATATAGATATAGTTACATAATCTCTATCTGTATCTATAGCTATAATTATAGCCATATAGGCTATAATATATGATATAACATAGGATATATATATATATATATATATACACACACACACACGGCTATAACTATAGCTATAGATACAGATAAAAGAGATTATATATATATATATATATATACACACACATATATGTATGTATATATACACACTAGTTATTCTATTTCTCTGGAGATCCCTGAGTAATACAGTTCCCATCAAAATGTAATAGTGGTGGCCACCTCTATGAAGGGAATTAGGAATGAGAGATGAGAGTGGGGTGAATAGGAACCCAAAGTGTTATTCTATAAACTTCTGTATTGCTTGACCATTTGCAATGAGAATTTTTTTTGTGTGTATTATTTGAGCAGATTTAAAAAGAGAGAGAGAGAGAGAAAAAAAAAAAAAAAACAAAACAAGCATGCAGCTGTTGTGAAACTAGCAAAATTTTGACAGATGGTCTGTTGGAACTACCAGGGGGGAAAATGCAAGCACTGGGGAAATAAAAGAGAAATAATGTCAGGGAAATATCCTCAGTTAATTAATACCTGGGAAAAAAAGGAAGAGAGTTAAAAAATAAAACATTCTAAATAATTGGAATATAAAACCAAAGCAGGAGATCTGAGAGATCTAGAAGAACTGTTAACTTGACCACAGCTCATTACATCTGTGAATTATGAAGATCATTTTGTCAAAATGAGAGCATCACAAGTCTTTCTTACAGCTCTATTTCAGAAAGACTGGAAGACATCATTTCATTTTAACACATAAGAGGAAATGATCATGAGCCAAGAAAGATTTAAATATCCTCAGAAACAAGACTTTTGCTTGCCAGCTTTTAAGGAATCAGGACTTGCTTGTCATGATGAACCAAGATGTTGAGCAGAAAACAGATTCTCAAGTAAAAGACAGGGACCAAGCAGAGCGACATCTGCAAGTCAGATGTTTTTATTAAGAAGTTTGGGTTCTTTAAAATTTTAGCACTTTTAAATTAAAAAATTATTTGATACATGCTTCTCTAGTCAAAATCAGATCACATCAAAGGGGAGATGGCAGCAGCTTCTTGGAAACTTAGCTGTTCACACCACTGGGTGCCCTTGTTCTTGCACATTGCTTGGAGGTTTATAAAACACTTTATCATGCATTATCTTAGGGGGTTCTCACAACAAAGTCCTTTTGATCTTATTTTATAAGTGGGAAACTGCTCAAGTGAGTCACTTCAACAAGGTCATGAGTGAATGGCATAGCTGGGAGGCTGGTCTATGACTGCTAACTCCAGTGTTGCCTGCAATGATCTCTCAGACAGAGATAATGTAGTTGATCTTCACTTGAACGATATCTGTGTATTAACACAAAAGAAGGAAAACTGATAGTTTGGGATGGAGCTGAAGAACTGAGACAAAAAGTAATATAAATAAGCCTGAGGGAGTTTGTAAGGAGGAGTGAATTTAGCAGTGCTGATTTTGCTGGAGGCTTTTTATTTGTTATGATTAGGCATTCCAAATGCTGCTGCATAACCTTGAAAAGGGAAACACCATGATGAAAACTGTGTTTAAGTGAAATTATCTGAAGAATTCAGCTTCAGAGGCAATGGGAGAATGGTGTATTAGAAATAAGGAAAGTACTTCACTAGTGGTCCAGTGGTTAAGAATTGACCTACCAATGCAGGGGACACAGCAGGCTTGATCCCTGGTCCAGAAAGATTCTATGTGCCATGGGACATCTAAACCAGTGCACGATTCCACTGAGCCTGAACCGTAGAGTTCCTGATCCACAACTACTGAGCTCATGAGCCACAACTACTGAAGCCCTTGTGCCTAGAGTCCATGCTCTGCATCAAGAGAAGCCACTGCAATGAGAAGACTGTGTACCACAATTAGGGAGTAGCTCTCACTTGACGTAAATAGAAATTTTAAAAAAGAAACAAGGAGAGTGGGATGGTAAAAAGAATGATGAGAATAGGAAATATCAAGCATAGGAAGGTCCTCAAGACTCTGAAAAGAAGAGCCATTCAGACCATGAGTGAAAAGTGAAGAATGAGTCAAAAGATATAGTACAAGATTTGATACTAAGTATGCCAGACTGGTGCTTTCCTAGTGGCTCAGCAGTCAAGGATCCACCTGCCAATGTGGGAGGTACAGGTTTGATCTCTGGGTGCAAAGATCCCCTGAAGAAGGAAATGACAACCCATTTCCATATTCTTGTCTGGGAAACTTCATGGACAGAGGAGCCTGGGAGGCCATAGTCCATTGGTCACAAAGAGTCAGACATGACTTAACAATAAAAGAACAACAAAACACTACAATGTTGGACTGGTTGTATTGCTAGGAACCAGTGGGAATGCTGACAAGTGGGTAAAGATGATCTAGCCAATTACCAGGATGTAAAGCTTCAGGTGTAAATAATTAAGCGAAATGCTCCTATAAGGGCCTGGTATATAAATCTAGAGAAAAGTGAGAAATTAGTGCTCATTCCTTGTATTTGAAAGTTGTTTATTTATTAATAGTTAGGTGATTTTGACAAATAGGAAAATAGAGAATTGCCCAGGCATAAGAAACACTGAAGACATCCACCTAGTAGTAACCAGAAAGAGAACTCCAGCCAGGCAGAAGGGATGCAACTGATAGTGAAGGTTTCAGCAAGCAGAGCATTAGCCAAAGTAGAAGGAAGAAATACGAATCACTATCTACCCAACAAGATCTATGAGTCTGTGAATACAGCCTCATGGAACATGCCTGGTAAACTCTGGATTCATAGAAGCCCTCCTTTTTGCTTTTGCTAACCTCTTATTGAAAGGAGGCAAATCTTCAGCTTAAAAGCACTCATTATGGTTATGAAGAGGCTATTGGAGAAAGGCAGGGTGTTGAAATTACTTCATTCTAAAGGTGGCTACTACATAAAAGGGAGAAAAGTCAAAGCCAAAGATAAAGTTTAAGAGATAAGCCACAATTAAGGAGCAGGAGAAAATTTAGTGAAAGAGAAAGAGATGGGGAGAGATCAGGAGAAGGAAAGAAGAGAATAATAGTAGCCCAGATCTCAGGCTAAGATAAAGCAGAGATATCAGTGCTGCTAATCTAATTTGAAAAGATGTCAACCCCAGTGTTCATAGCGGCACTGTTCAAAATAGCCAAGACATGGAAGCAACCTAAATGTCCATTGACAGATGAAAGGATAAAGAAGATGTGGCATATATATACAATGGAATATTACTCAACCATTAGAAAAAAATGAAATAATACCATTTGCAACAACATGGATGGACCTAGAGATTATCACACTAAGTGAAGTAAGCCAGAGAAAGACAAATATTGTATCACTTATGGCTTCTCTGGAGGCTCAGATGGTAAAGAATCTGCCCACAATGTGGGAGACCTGAGTTTGATCTCTGGTTTGAGAATTTCCCCTGCAGAGGGGAATGACAACCCACTCCAGTATTCTTGCCTGAAGAATTCCATGTACATAGGAGTCTGGCAGGCTAGAGTCCATGGGTTCACAAAGAGTTGGAAATGACTGAGTGGCTAACACATTTAGAATTGAAAAAAATGATACAAATGAACTTATTTACAAAACAGAAATAGATCCACAGACATAGAAAACAAAACTTACAGTTACTAAAGGGTGGGGGAGAGATAAATTAGGAACCTGGGATTAACATAAACACACTACTATATATAAAATAGATAAACAGCAAGGACCTACTGTATAACAAAGGGAACTATATTCAATATCCTGCAATAACTTATAATGGAAAATAATCTGAAAAATACAATATATGTATAACCTAATCATTTTTCTGTATACCTGTAAATTAACTGTACTTCAATAAGCAAAATTTCAAAATCAGAAAAAAGTACTATTAAACTGCTGTTAAATGAGCTAGAATATCAAAAAGGATGAGAGCACACCAAAAAATTTCAGTTATTCTATAATCAGGAAATCAGTGGTGATGAGAAGGGTAATTTTCATGAGGATGAATGCCAAATGGCTGGGGATGAAGATGATTAGAAAAGCCATAGGAAAAGAATAACCTTGCAAGATAGTAAAACAATATAATGACAATTGTTGGAAAAGGAAGATTGAATATAATTGAAGAAACATTTATTAAATACATAGTATCTTGTTATGTGCAAAAAATGTTTTAAGAAGAAACAGACAGAAGAAAGTAAGGGATGGGTAGGAAACTTGGCACCAGCAAGGTGGTCTCCAAAAGGTTAACAGGAAAAAAGCAGAAAGAGTGACAATTTGTCAGCTAGGTGCTCAGATACTGAGTCAACATGGAGTGCAGCCAGGGTAGACAAAATTTAAAGCAGAAGTATGACTTTAAAGCTGGGTTTAATTATTAATCAGCGACAAGATTGGCATGTGTGCTAAGTTGCTACAGGTATATCCAACTCTTCTCCACCCTATGGACTGTAGCCTACCCGACTCCTCTGTCCATGGGATTGGCAACTCCAGTCAAATTACAGTACAGGTAAATGTAAGAGTTTGAGCAAGCTTCGGGAGTTGGTGATGGACAAGGAAGCCTGGCATGCTATAGTCCATGGGTTGCAAAGTCGGACACGACTGAGCAACTGAACTGAACTGAAATGTAAGACTGCAGTTGAGGGCAGCAAAATGAGGGAGGAGGGGTCCTTAGAGAGGTTTGCATAATGAAAGTGAAGAATTT
Organism: Bos mutus; assembly: GCF_027580195.1. Classification (NCBI taxonomy): domain Eukaryota; kingdom Metazoa; phylum Chordata; class Mammalia; order Artiodactyla; family Bovidae; genus Bos; species Bos mutus. The sequence continues at coordinate 72,089,960 of NC_091633.1, forward strand.
TTCAGGCAGACCAGGTCATTTCCAGTAGCACTTTGCCTCTGTAGTCAAAACAGACTTGGTTTTGAAAGCGGGTCATGTCACACTCTAGCTGTGTGACCTTAGGGAAATCGCTTAACATTTTGGAGCTCTAATTCCCCACATAAGTAGCTATCTCACAGTATTATTATAAACATTATATGAGATAATGCCTGTGAAAGCAAGTGCCTGACATTTGATAAATACTCAATAAGTAGGATGAGATGATTGGATGACATCACCAACTCAATGGACATGAGTTTGAGCAAACTCCAGGAAATAGTGAAGGACAAGGAAGTCTGAGGTGCTGTAGTCCATGGGGTCACAAACAGTTGGACATGACTTAACAACTTAGCAACAACAAATAGCCAATATTATTAATATGGTTTTGAATTTATGTTTTTGAATTGTGGTGCTGAAGAAGACTTTTGAGAGTCCCTTGGACAGCAAGGAGATGAAACAAGTCAATTCTAAAGGAAACCAACCCTGAATATTCATTGGAAGGACTGTTGCTGAAACTGAAGCTCCAATATCTTGGCTACCTTATGTGAAGAGCTGACTCACTGAGAAAGATCCTGATGCAGGGAAAGACTGAAGGCAAAAGGAGAATGGGGCAGCAGAGGAAGAAATGGTTAGATAGCATCACCGACTCAGTGGACATGAATATGAGCAAACTCTGGGGGATAATGGAGGACAGAGAAGCCTGGTGTGTGATTATCCATGGGGTTGCAAAGAGCCAGACATGACTTAGTGACTGAACAACAACAACAACAACAATTATTGATATGAGGTGCACGGGGAAAGAAGCATTGGGGTGGCATACAGGAGTGGATTGCATCTGAGACAGTAAAGCACTATGGTTCTGAGGGAATGGGGTCAGGAAAGAACACTTAGAACTCAACAGTCAGGCAGAAGAGGTCTGGAAAGATAGACAGCCTTTGCTACTTTCTAGAAGGTGCCATAATAGTGCTATCAAAGTGGACCCCTAGAGACCAGCTGAATAGCACTTCAACATATTTATTATAAAGCTAAATACATATGATCGATATACAAGCTAGAAAATAAAAATAAATAAATAATAAACTCTAAAAAATTATGTAATTCCATATGTGGGAGATAGCCATTATTCAAATGGTAGAGTAATTACTTAGTTTTGTTTTCTATATTCATGTGTGTATGGGAGTAACAAACTGAATCCTACTGTTTTTCACCTAACACCATACTAGAGCTTTTGTCCAGACTCTAATTTATGGACATACATTTATCAAAAAGTATTTACATTTATTATATGTACTATCGAACGTTTGAGAATTATCAATTTTCTCTAAGTATGGAGTGATACTAGTATCTGTGCACCATTTAAAGCACTTTCATAGTATTCTATTGTGTTCTAAACCTTAATTTACTTAGCCATTTAATCCTCTCATACTTGATATTTTAATTTTTTCTTACTCTTTGATCTTTATTATTGAAACAGTGTCATAATGAGTGTGTGTGTGGTGGGGGTAGGCGGGTGGTAAATTCTTTAAAAAAAAAAAACCTTAAAAAATCCACTTGATATACAGAGTTAAATTTACCTCTAGAAAGTTCGTACCAATTTTCACCCTATCATCAGAACCTGATAGTGTTTATTTTAACACATTCCAGTCAGTAATGAACAATAATTATTTTCTTAAATTCATTTCCAAATTTCACACCAAACCAATGATTTCTGCTTTATTTTTCATTTATTTTATTATAAATGAAGTTGTACACATAAAATTTTACTAGCCATTTGTTTTTCATAAAATGTTTTTTAGACCCTCTCTAGGCAAAATGATGACCAAAGAAGCCAATTTTCAGGTATTATTACCAGAATCCCAGAAATAATGCTTTCTGCAAAATCTTAAGAGGGCTTTGTTTTGTTTTCTTTCTAGCTATAGCTGGATAACAGAAACATTGGTTTTAACTCCCAACAGCTCTTCATTATTTAAATGCTGGGATGGAAAATTTGTGGGTATCTGAGAGTATATCAGTAACAGAGTTTTTCTTATCTTCTGAATGCTATTTTCTAATCAGTCTCATTGGAGTTCACTGAAAGGTTAGGTTGAATAGACTCTATACCTTTCTACTATGTATGATTAAATGCCCCCTCCTTCTTCAAATTGGAAAATAGACATTCGACATTGGAAATGTTGACTGTAATTTTCAAACAAAACCGTGAGTGTATTTCTTTTCTTGTGGCCATGATCTTAGTTTTTGGATGTTGAATTTTAAACCAGGTTTTTCACTCTCTTCTTTCACATTCATCAAGAAGCTCTTTAGTTTCCCTTTACTTTCTCCTGTAAGGATGGTGTCTTCTGCATATCTGAGGTTATTGATAATTCTCCCAGCAATCTTGATTCCAGCTTGTGCTTCATCCAGCCTGGCATTTTGCCTGATGTACTCTGCATATAAGTTAAATAAGCAGGTTGACAATATACAGCCTTGACGTACTCCTTTTCCAATTTGGAACTAGTCCATTGCTCCATGCCTTGTTCTAACTATTGCTTCTTGACCTGCCTACAGATTTCTCAGAAGACAAGTAAGGTGGTCTGTTACTCCCATCTCTTTAAGAATTTTCCAGTTTTTTTGTGATTCACACAGTCAAAAGCTTTAGTGTAGTCAATGAAGCAGAAGTAGACTATTTTTTATATATCCTTGCTCTTTCTATGATCCAATGGATGTGGGATATCTGATTTCTGGTTCCTCTGCCTTTTCTAAAACCAGCTTGCACATCTGCAATTTTTCAGTTCACGTACTGCTGAAGCCTAGCTTGAAGAATTTAGATGAATGATACCACAAAGATTACTGTAATGAAAATCTACTTGATTGCCCAAATTTCTCCTCTTATGGGAACCCTTTCCTGTTCTTCTTGCCCCTGAAATCTATAAATTATCACTGACAGATTTGTTCTACTATGAACAACTATCCCAAACTGGGCCAGTTCCAATCCTTGGGAATCAGAAAATTCTTTTACCAGGTGATTGGATATGTATAGGCTAGTAAAAACTGGGGATATTTTAGCAGCTAGATTTTCTACCATGTGGCTTGGGAAACAGAGAAAGCTAGTCAGTAAATAGAGAAAAATGGTTCCAAATATGTCTTTGGTTCATTAGGATGCTATAGGCATCCTATTCCAGTGGCTAGATGGCATCACCGATTCGATGGATGTGAGTCTGAGTGAACTCTGGGAGTTGGTGATGGACAGGGAGGCCTGGCGTGCTGCAATTCATGGTGTTGCAAAGAGTCAGACACGACTGAGCTGAATTGAACTGAAATGATCTCTTTATAGTAAATCTCTCAAGTTTTCCCTCCCTCACCCTCCCTCTCCCCCACCACTCCTCTCTCTCCCTATCTCCATCTTAGTGCTGGCTAGGGTTGGTTTCTCCTCTTTGCAGAGGAGATAATTCTAATAATACAACCACCCACATCCTTTAAAAAAATTTTTTAAACCACCCTACCTGAGAAAAAAGAGCATGCTAATTATTTTTAACTGGTGAGGAAACAATATATTTTCTTTCCTACTGTCCTTATTCCATCTGCTCTTTTTTCTTAGCAAAACAATTGAAAACCATTTATTATCATAGCATTCATGATCAATTAGCAAATATAATAAATTTAATTGTAGAATGATGTAGTTATATGTTTACTTTGGATATTCCCTTTACTCAAAAGAATTCTGAATCTTTCAAAGTGTATTTCAATTAACTTTTTTCTCAGCATAATCTTCCAAAGTAAAGTAAGCAGGTTTTCAGGCATTTTGTTGAAAAATTTTCCTGTTCAAAAATATTTTCCCATTCCCCATTCCGAAATTAGATAATCATAACTTTATAAATCTATTTTTTAAAATCATAGAATTATCTACTTTAAATGGCAGTTTTATGATATGTGAATTAAATATCAATAAACAAAAAGAACAAATAGCTACAGTGATTGGTTTAAATTAGAACATGATGCAATAAAATTAAATTTGTTGATGATGTAATTCAGAAAAAAAAATCCCTCACCATGCCAAAATCAGTTCAGTTCAGTTCAGTCACTCAGTCGTGTCTGATTCTTTGTGACTCCATGATCTGCAGCACGCCAGGCCTCCCTGTCCATCACCAATCCCGGGAGCTTGCTCAAACTCATGTCGATCAAGTCGGTGATGCCATCTAATGATCTCATCCTCTGTCATTCCCTTCTCCTCCCCCCTTCAATCTTTCTTCAATCTTCAAGCATCAGGGTCTTTTCAAATGAGTCAGTTCTTCGCATCAGGTGGCCAAAGTATTGGAGTTTCAGCTTCAGCATAAGTCCTTCCAATGAATATTCAGGACTGATTTCCTTTGGGATGGACTTGTTGGATCTCTTTGCAATCCAAGGGATTCTCAAGAGTCTTCTGCAACACCACAGTTCAAAAGCATCAAATCTCCAGCACTCAGATTTCTTTATAGTTAGCTCTCATCCATACATGACTATTGGAAAAGCCAAAGCATTGACTAGACGGACCTTTGTTGGCAAAGCAATGTCTCTGCTTTTTAATATACTGTCTAGGTTGACCATAATTTTTCCTCCAGTGAGCAAGTGTCTTTTAATTTCATGACTGCAGTCACCATCTGCAGTGATTTTGGAGCCCCCCAAAATAAAGTCTATCACTGTTTTCATTGGTTCCCCATCTATTTGCCATGAAGTGATGGGACCAGATGCCATGATCTTAGTTTTCTGAATGTTGAGTTTTAAGCCAAGTTTTTCACTCTCCTTTTCACTTTCATCAAAAGGCTCCTTAGTTCTTCGTCACTTTCTGCCATAAGTGTGGTGTCATCTGCATATCTGAGGTTATTGATATTTCTCCCGGCAATCTTGATTCCAGCTTGTGCTTCATCTAGCCCAGCATTTCTCATGATGTACTCTGCATATAAGTTAAATATTTGCAACATTACATAAAAATATATTATTGGCAGCTCATTCTTGTAGTTATCAGGAACTTGTGGAGAGAAAATATGATGGAAAAGTATATGTTCTTTTCAATATGGACAGTTGATGAGGGGACGATATAGTAATGAGAAGGTGGGCAATGGTCAAAGAATAAACTATGTCTTTCTAGGTCCTGAACACTAGAAGGTAGCATTAATGTTTGGGATCTACGGTAAGAGTAATAGGGGATCAGATAGTGAAGCAGGAAGAAGAAAGAGGGAAGAGGAGTATAAAAAAGGACAGAAGTCTTTGGTGGATAGGGAAGTACTTAAGCCACACTTTCCCCCTCTTATAACTACCACAGAGTGTATCTAGCCTGTTATTCATCCTAGAATCCTGGACTTCCCATGAAAATTGGTGTCAAAGGCAAATCTTAGAAGAAAATTAAATTATTAATGGTCCTTGAAACAAAATGGACTTTTTATTTCTCTGACAACATGCTTGTTCTCCTTTGCTTGTTAACTGCTGATTACATAGCTTATAGTTCCCTTTGTTCTCTGAGTGGTACATTAACTTTTTGAATATTTACTATATCACAGAATGACAGAATGGGGTTTCTATATGAGGTGTGATGGTACATCAGTTACACAGGAAACCACGGATTAAGCCTTTCACTAAGTCAGACTCTATTGCAAATGAAGACACAAGAACACAATAAAAAATACTTTTTTAGAAATAATATTTACTAATCTTCAAAAAGAGCTTCACTGGTATCTCAGACGGTGAATAATCTGCCTGAAATGCAGGAGACTTGGGCTCAATCCCTGGGTTGGGAAGATTTCCTGGAGGAGGAAATGCAACCCACTCTAGTATTCTTCGGAGAAGGCAATGGCACCCTACTCCAGTACTCTTGCCTGGAAAATCCCATGGATGGAGGAGCCTGGTGGGCTACAGTCCATGGGGTCCCTGAGGGTTGGACACGACTGAGCAACATCACTTTCATTTTTCACTTTCATGCATTGGAGAAGGAAATGGCAACCCACTCCAGAATTCTTGCCTGGAGAACCCCAGGGACGGGGGAGCCTGGTGGGCTGCCGTCTCTGGGGTTGCACAGAGTCGGACACGACTGAAGCGACTTAGCAGCAGCAGCAGCAGCAGCAGCAGCAGCAGCTAGTATTCTTGCCTGGAGAATTCCATGGACAGAAGAGTCGGACAGGCTACAGTCCATGAGGTTGCAAAGAGTCAGACATGACTGAGGGATTAACATTATACATGTGCATAGAGAATTTAGATGACTTGCTACTCTCTTATATTTTGGGAAAAATTTTCCCTGACCACCATCTCTACCCATGTGAATAACTGCCTATGTGCCATGATAGGTAAGGGAGTTAGCTTTTACCAAAAGGGATCAATTATATTACATAAATTCAACATTTATGGTTGGGTACCAAGATAGGATTGTTCTAATAATAACAGTTAAAGTTTATTGAGCATTTACTGTGTACAAAGTTTTTAAGCATTTTGCCCATGTAACTCAAAGTTTTACCACAATCATATGAGATAAATACTCTTAGTAGCTCCACTTACAAAATGAAGAAACTAAGGAACCAGCCTGGTTGTAGCACCATAAAATGAAGTATAGAAAGATCCCAAACTTAGTAAAATTCAAGAAGGCAAGAGGGTTTGGTAAGTTACTTCCCTCTCAGGAATTTCTCTTTCCAATGTTAAAAGCTGGAGGTCATGGGTTTTGTGTCATTATGTGAGTTCTGTGGTACAGTATCCTGAATGAGTGAGTGAGTGAAGTCGCTCAGTCGTGTCCGACTCTTTGCAACCCATGGACTATAGCCTAACCAGGTTCCTCCATCCATGGGATTTTCCAGCTAAGAATACTGGAGTGGGTTGCCATTTCCTTCTCCAACAGTATCCTGAATACTTGATCCAAATCCCCTAGGATCTTCATGATTCTGTATGAATTTTGTGGATTTAGATCTAGAGTCTCTCAGACTAAAATAAAGTGAGTGCTGATGCTTTGCTCTCCTTACCCAAAAACCATGGCAAGGACTTCTGATTTTATCAGATTGAGATGCAAACCATTTGAGCATTTTGAGCAGATAACTGTCATAATTTAATTTTTACTTTCACAGATTACTCTGGCTAATATGTAGAAAACAAGACTGGGATGAGGGTAAGGATTGAAACAACTATTTGAAAGCCATTGAAATAGTCTAAGTGATGTGCTTTCCTGGTGGTTCAGTGGTAAAGAATTTGCCTGCCAATGCAAGAGACCCAGGTTCCACCTCTGGTCTGGGAAGATCCCACAAGCCAAGGAACAACTAAGCACATATGGCTCAACTATTGAGTCTGTGCTCTAGAGCCCAAGAATCACAACTACTGAGCCCATGTGGTGCAACTAGTGAAGCCTGCACACTCTAGAGCTTGTGCTCCATCACTAGAGAAGTTGCCACAATAAGAAGCCCACACATCACAACTAGAAGGTATCCTCCACTTGTCACAACTAGAGCAAAGCCAGCACAGCAACAAAGACCCAGCATAGCCAAAATCAAATTAGTTAATTAATTAGAAAAAGAAATAGTCCATGTGAGAAGTAATGATGGTCTAGATTAGGAGATGGTAGAGGAGGTAATGAGAGATAGATGTTTAAAATATATTAGTCTATAATTTAGAGAATAAGTACCTTATTTTTTTCCCTTCCTCTCAGAAAGTTCGCAGGCAAAGACTTAATTCATATCAAGCTATGAATTTTGCTGAAAATTTTATACATTCTCCTTTTCAGTCCAGTTGCTCAGTCACGTCCGACTCTTCGAGACTCCATGGACTGCAGCACGGCAGGTCTCCCTGTCCATCACCAACTCCTAGAGCTTGCTCAAACTCATGCCCATTGAGTCGGTAATGCCATCCAACTATCTCATTCTCTGTCATCCCCTTCCCCTCCCACCTTCAACCTTTCCCAGCATCAGGGTCTTTTAAAAAGAGTCAGCTCTTTGGATCACATGGCCAAAGTATTGGAGTTTCAGCTTCAGCATCAGTCCTTCCAATGAACACCCAGAACTGATTTCCTTTAGGATGGACTGGTTGGATCTCCTTGCAGTTTAAGGGACTCTCAAGAGTCTTCTCCAACACCACAGTTCAAAAGCATCAATCCTTCGGTACTCAGCTTTCTTTATAGTCCAACTCTCACAACCATACATGACTATTGGAAAAACCATATCCTTGACTAGATGGACCTTTTTTTGCAAAGCAATGTCTTTGCTTTTTAATATGCTGTCTAGGTTGGTCATAACTTTCCTTCCAAGAAGTAAGCATCTTTTAATTTCATGGCTGCAATCAGCATCTGCAGTGATTTTGGAGCCCTCCAAAATAAAGTCTGTCACTGTTTCCACTGTTTCCCCATCCATTTCCCATGAAGTGATGGGACCAGATGCCATGATCTTCGTTTTCTGAATGTTGAGCTTTAAGCCAACTTTTTCACTCTCCTTTTCACTTTCATCAAGAGGCTCTTTAGTTCGTCTTTGCTTACTTCCATAAGGGTGGTGTCATCTGCATAATCTGAGGTTATTGATATTTCTCCTGGCAATCTTGATTTCAGCTTGTGCTTCATCCAGTCCAGCGTTTCTCATGATGTCTTCTGCATATAAGTTAAATAAGCAGGGTGACAATATACAGCCTTGACGTACTCCATTTCCTATTTGGAACCAGTCTGTTGTTCCATGTCCAGTTCTAACTGTTGCTTCCTGACCTACATACATATTTCTCAAGAGGCAGGTCAGGTGGTCTGATATTCCCATCTCTTTTAGAATTTCTCACAGTTTATTGTGATCCACACAGTCAAAGGCTTTGGCGTAATCAATAAAGCAAAAATAACTGTTTTTCTGGAACTCTCTTGCTTTTTCGATGATCCAGCGGATGTCGGCAATTTGATGTCTGGTTCCTCTGTCTTTTCTTAATCCAGCTTGAACATCTGGAGGTTCACGGTTCATGTATTGTTGAGGCCTGGCTTGGAGTATTTTGAGCAGTCTCCTTTCAGAGGTTGTTTAATTTTAATAAGGGACAAAATGCTATGCCATTTTCTGGTGGCAAAATTTCAGGGATTCATATTTTTTCAATTTGGGGTGAACAAAAGGCACTTAAGTGCTGCTTGAGCTGTACCCCATAAGTATGTATTTACAATACTTTATAGTCAGTCCTTATGATAATCTCAGTGGTCATGAAGCAGACATCCTTATAGAAATGCCAATGGGCTATGTGATATTTCACCACTTTGCAAGGAAATTTCTTGAATTAAATATATTCTTAGATTAAACAGAGATTTGGTGTAACTGTGTTTAAAATAAACTGACTTTTGCTCAATAAATAACACTAGTGTTTTAATGTTGCTGAAGAGAGAGAGAGGTAATTAATATCTTTTCGGGCTGAAACTTTAACAGGAAATAAAGACACAAAAATTACAACACCAGGTCACTAAAAGGTTCTGGTTCAAGATGGTGGAGTAGAAGAACATGTGCTCATCTTCTGCAAGAACATCAAGATCACAACTAACCATTGAACAACCATCAACAGGAGGATGCTGGAACCCACCAAAAAAAGATATCCCACATCCAAAGACAAAGAAAAAGCCCTAGTGAATGGTAGGAGGGGCACAATCATGACAAAATCAAATTCCATACTGGCCAGGTGTGACTCACAAGCTAAAGAACAATAATACCAAAGAAGTTCTCCCACTATTGTAAAGGTTCTCAATCCCATGTCAGGTTTCCCAGCCTGTGGATCTGACAAAGAGACTGGGAATCCCCAGGGAAGCTGACCTTGAAGGCCAGAGGGATTTGATTACAAGACTTCCACAGGACTAGGGAAATAGAAACTCTAGTCTTGAAGGGTACGAACAAAATCTTGCATACACCAAGTTTCAGAGGAAAGGAGCAGTGACCCCAGTTTTGGTTCAACCAAAACTACCTGCTAGTGTTGGAGGGTCTCCTGTGGAGGCATGAGTCAGCAAGGGCTCACCACAGGGATGGGAGCACTGGCAGCAGCAGTCTGGGAAGGTCGTCTTTGGTGTAAACCTTCTTGAAGGTCACCATTAACCTTACCATAGAACCCGAAGAACCAAGGACTGGGTTGCTTCATTCCAAAAAACTACTACTAAAACAATAACAACATTACAGAAAGTTAATCAGCATGAAAAAGCAGAAAGTTACATCCCAGATGAAAGGAGGAGGTATAACCCAGAAAAACAACTAAATGAAGTGGAGATAGGCAACCTCCCAAAAAAAGAATTCAGAATAATGATAGTGAAGATGATTCAGGATCTTGGAAAAAAGAATGGAGGCAAAGATTGAGAAGATGCAAGAAATGTTTACCAAAGACCTAGAAGAACTAAAGAACAAACAGAGATGAATAATACACTAGAAGGAATCAATAGCAGAATAACTGAGGCTGAAGAACAGATAAATGACCTAGAAGACAGAATGGTGGAAATCACTGCCACAGAACAGAATATAGAGAAAAGAATGAAAAGAAATAAAGATAGCCTTAGAGACTGCTGGGACAATATTAAACACACCAACATTTGCATTATGGGGATCCCAGAAGGGAAAGAATCCCTTTCCCAAAGAGAGAAAGGACCTAAGAAAATATTTGAAAAGATAATACTTGAAAACTTCCCTAGCATGGGAAAGGAAATAACCAGCCAAGTCCAGGAAGCACAGAGATTCCCAGGCAGGATGAACCCAAGGAGGAACACACCAAGACACATAGTAATCAAACTGACAAAAATTAAAGACAGAGATAAAATATTAAAACCAACAAGGGAAAAGTGACAAATAACATACAAGGGAAATCCCATCAGGCTATCAGCTGATATCTCAACAAAAACTTTACAAGCCAGAAGGGAATGGCATGATATATTTAAAGTGATTAAATAGAAGAACCTACAACCAAGAATACTTTACCCAGCAAAACTCTCCTTCAGATTTGATGGAGAAATCAAAAGTTTTCCAGACAAGCAAAATTTATGAGAATTTAGCACCACCAAACCAGCCTTACAACATATGCTTAAGAAACTTCTCTAGGCAGAAAACAAGAGGAGGAAAAGACCTACCTGTAGGACATAAACCCAGAACAATTAAGAAAATGATAATAGGGTCATACATATTGATAATTACCTTAAAAGTAAATGGATTAAATGCATAAACCAAAAGATAGAGTGTCAGTTGAGCAGATAAAAACATGTGCATGTATGTACTTCTACTCACCACATCACTTTGCTTGACCCCCAAGTTGTATGTAATTATTTTATTTTGTTAGACTATTCATGTTCCTATTGTGGCTTGCAATTGTAATTATCTTTATTTTTTGTCTGGTTATTGATTGTGAAAACTGATAAACCTCTTTCACTATGGTAATTATTTAACTATTATTTAATACCATTGTATCATGATTGGTCAATGGAAAAATAATAGAATTCTGTATCACCAAAAATACCATTTAGTAGGAAAATCTGTGATCATTTTTTAAAATCCAGAAGCATATTAGAATTATCTTAGAATTTTTCAAAGAATGCAAATGCCCAAGTATTGCTTTTTTTTTTTTTTTTTGGCCAGAGCTCCAGATATGTTTCTAATGAGCAGTCATGTTTAAAAACAACTGGACTATATGAAGATCTTTTGCTTTTATCTAGCTTGTTTCACTTTTTCTATTTCATATTCAGTGCTCCCATTTCATTTAGTTTATGGTTTCCAGTTTCTCCATCTCAATTTTTTAAATGTTCTTTCTCAAGCCTTATCAAGTGTAGTAGAAAAGCTCTTGTATACATATATATAAATAATATGCATAATATATATTTTAGAAAACTTATGAATTTTTGCCTAACTAAAAAATTTATGACATTTTGATTCCACTTGTTTGACTTAGTATAAATAGAAATCTAGATTTCTAATTTTAAAAATCAGATATATAACAAGCATCAAAGGTTTACTGCATAGCACAGGGGACTATAGTCAGTATCTTGTAATAACCTATAACAGAAAATGGTTTCAAAAATAATACATGTGTATATGTATAACTGAATCACACAAAAAATAAGTCTACTTTTTGAAATTTAGTAATGTTTATCTTTTTGTCAGTTTTTCTATATGTCCTATGGACATCTAATAACAATGTATGAGATACAAATTTCAAATATATTTGTGTAGGATATAAGATTAATATAAATTAAAATATATAGAACTATATTATATTTAAATTATTACTGACATCATTTAAGATGCTCCTATTCTTATTTTTTCTGTACTTGATAAAATATTCTCAGAGAAATGTTAATATTTCTCACTATGATTATATATATATATTTTTTCCTTTATATTTCTTCTGATTTTTGATTTATGTATCTTTGTTTCTTTGTCATTAAGTGTCTAATGGATTATGATGTCTATCTTCTTTGTGAATTGTTTTATCATTAAAAATATTCATCTTTGTTTCATTTTAAAATAAGTAAATACTTAAAAAAAATCCCACCACCATAGAATATGTAAGAAAAATACAACATATTAACAATGCTTTAAAGTCAGTCTTTTTTAGGTGCATAAAACACAAGTTTTCTTCGTAAAGTACACTTAAAGTTAATCATATTTCTCAATAGCTAAATTAAATTTCTTTAACTGGATTTGTAGGTGGAAAAAAGGAAACTTTCCCCCAAATCGTTCAACAGAAAACATTGCTGAAACCACTCATTTTATTTTTGTGCTATTGTTTGTTGGTTCCAAATGTCCTTCAAAATAAAAACCTTTATCTTATTATGTCTTACACTAAATTTAGAATGCTGTATTTAATATATCTAACAAAGGTCCATCTAGTCAAGACTATGGTTTTTCCAGTTGTCATGTATGGATGTGAGAGTTGGACTATAAAGAAAGCTGAGCATAGAAGAATTGATGCTTTTGAACTGTGGTGTTGGAGAAGATTCTTGAGAGTCCCTTGGGCTGCAAAGAGATCCATCCAGTCCATCCTAAAGGAGATCAATCCTGGGTGTTCATTGGTAGGACTGATGTTGAAGCTGAAACTCCAATATTTTGGCCACCTAATGCAAAGAGCTGACTCATTGGAAAAGACCCTGATGCTGGGAAAGATTGAGAGCAGGAGGAGAAGGGGACGACAGAGGATGGGATAGTTGGATGGCATCACTGACTCAATGGACATGGGTTTAGGTGAACTCTGGGGGTTGGTGATGGACAGGGTGGCCTGGCATGCTGTGGTTCATGGGGTCACAAAGAGTCGGACACGACTGAGTGACTGAAATGACTGACTGACTGAAGATATAGTACTTTACAAAATATACTCACACATGTGCTATACTTATCTAGTTGATTTCTACAACAACCTTTTAGAGTAAGTGTTATTAATATCCCCATTCTGCAGCTGAGGAAATTTGAGGCTTAAAAATGTTAAATGATATACCGAAGATAACATAATTAATTGAAGACTCTTATCTAATTCTTCAGATTCCATAGTGTGTGCATCTTTGCATGTTTCTCCTCCCAACCTACAATACTGACTCAACTTTGAAACATTTTCCTTTACTTTGAAACAGTAACTTTTCTATAAATACAGGCTTTTTCAAGAAAATACACACTGCACTTGCCAAGGGTGAAAAGATAATCAAACGCTTTGTATGAGCCTGACAGAAAAAGGGACAAACTTGTTTGTGTATGTCATTTGTCTCTCTTTCTCCACCTTTTCCACCTCCATCTACAAATCCTATTCCATATTTCTATTCTGAGTATATTACCATTTTTCTGTTTGAAAGTCCTTTAAATTCTAATGTCTGGTTCATCTCATGGTTGACCTCTACTGATATTCTTCCCATTGAGAATAGTTCAAATTTTCCTAGTTTTTTTGTAAATCAAGTAATTTTGGATTATATACTAGACATTGTGGATGTTATGTTATAGAAATATGGATTCCATTATATTTCTCTAAAGCATGTTGACCATTCTTTTTTAGCACATAGTCAATTTAACTTTGCAAACATCTCACCTGCAGTGGGTGGCAACTCATATATCTTTCTTTTAAAAGGCTGAAGACACCCTAAAACAGAGAACCAAATGTATCATTATTATGCTGCTATATTATGTAAACATCATGTAATCCCTGCCTAGAGCAAAAAAAGAACATCCCTAAAATGTAGAGTTCATTTGAATATAGTATCTGCGGCTGCCGTTTAGTCACTCAGTTATGTACGACTCTTTGCGACCACATGGACTGCGCTAGGCCTCCCTGTCCTTTAGCATCTCTTGGATCCTGCTCATGGAGAAGGCAATGGCACCCCACTCCAGTACTCTTGCCTGGAAAATCCCATGGATGGAGGAGCTTGGTAGGCTGCAGTCCATGCGGTCGCTAAGATTCGGACACAACTGACCAAGAGCCTGCTCAAACTCCTGTCCACTGAGTTGGTGATGACATCCAATCATCTCATCCTCTGTAATCCCCTTCTCCTCCTGCCTTCAGTCTTTTCCAGCATCAGGATCTTTTCCAATGAGTCAGCTCTTCACATCAGGTGGCCAAAATATTCAACTGCAGCATCCATACATGACTACTGAAAAAAACCATACTTTTGACCATATGGACCTTTGTTGGAAAAGTAATGTCTCTGCTTTTATATTTTTATTTTATTTATTTTAATTGGAGGTTAATTACTTTACAATATTGTATTGGTTTTGCCATACATTAACATGAATCTGCCACAGGTATACACGTGTTCCCCATCCTGAACCCCCCTCCCTCCTCCCTCCCTGTACAATCCCTCTGGGTCCTCCCAGTGCTGCTTTTTTAATATGCTGTCTAGGTTTGTCATAGCTTTTCTTCCAAGGAGCACGTGTCTTTTAATTTGATGGCTTCAGTCATCACCTGTAGTGATTTTGGAGCCCAAGAAAAGAAAGCCTGTCACTGTTTCCATTGCTTCCCCATCTACTTGCCGTGAAGTGATGGGATCAGATGCCATGATCTTCATTTTGTGAATATTGAGTTTTAAGCCAGCTTTTTCACTCTTGTCTTTCTACCCTCCTAATATCTGCTGAGGAGTCTGCAATAGATTTATATTGCTTTGCATTTAGTTTAAATCCTCAATCATCTAAGATTTCTATAAAGGCAATCAATATTGAAGAAAATGGCTTAAAAAGAGAATGAATGTACAACACTGATTTTCTAGAAAACACAAACTTGTTTCCTAATTTTGCAATTTTTAAAAATTATTTCAAAAACTTGAAAACACTCAGTCTCATCAGAAATATCTGCCCTCTGTTTGTTGTTGCAGTATGTATGTCTAGGCTAAAAAGTCATCACTCTGCTGTTACATATATTTGAGTTTGGGCTTCCCAGGTGGCTCAGTGGGTAAAATCCCTGCCTGCAATGCAGAAGATGCCAGAGATATGGGTTTGATTCCTGGGTCAGGAAGATACCCCAGAGAAGGGCATGGCAACCCACTCCAGTATTCTTGCCTGGAGAATCCCAGGGACAGAGGAGTCTGGCAGGCTACAGTCCATCGGTAGCAAAGAGTCAGACAGGACTGAAGTGACTGAGCAAAGCACAGCACATATTTGAGTTTATACATTGGTGTAGGTATGTGACTTTAGCAGTCATCTGGCTTATCTGAGCCTTGGTTTTCTTTTCTGTAAACTGAGCAAGCTGAAATCAAGATTGCCGGGAAAATATCAATAACCTCAGATATGCAAATGACACTACCCTTATGGCAGAAGGTGAAGAGGAACTAAAGAGCCTCTTGATGTAGGTAAAAGAAGTGAGTGGAAAAGCTGGATTAAACATTTTTTTTTAAATTTACAATATGCAAGTTTTAATTTGAATATGCAAATGTTCAATTTTCTTCTCTAGCTGATTTCAATTTTTATAATTTAATTTATTTTTTATTGAAGGATAATTGCTTTACAGAATTTTGCTATTTTCTGTCAAACCTCAACATGAATCAGCCACAGGTATACATATATCCCCTCCCTTTTGGAACTCAAAAAACAAAGATCATGGCATCTGGTCCTATCACTTCATGGCAAATAGATGGAAAAACAATGGAAACAGTGAGAGACGTTATTTTCTTGGGCTACAAAATCACTGCAGATGGTGACTTCAGCCATGAAATTAAAAGACTCTTGCTCCTTGGAAGAAAAACTATGATAAACCTAGACAGCATATTAAAAAGCAGAGATATTACTTTCACAACAAAGGTCCATCTAGTCAAAGGTATGGTTTTCCTAGTAGTCATGTGTGGCTGTGAGTTGGACCATAAAGAAGGGTGAATCCCAAAGAATTGATGCTCTTGAACTGTGGTGTTTGAGAAGATTCTTGAAAGTTCCTTGGACTGCAAGGTGATCAAACCAGTCAATCCCAAAGGAAATCAATCCTGAATATTCATTGGAAGGACTGATGTTGAAGCTGAAGCTACAATACTTTGACCACCTGATGTGAAGAGTTGACTCATTGGAAAAGACCCTGATGCTAGGAAAGATTGAAGGCAGGAGAAGGGGATGACAGAGGATGAGATGCTTGGATGGCATCACTGCCTCAGTAGACATGAGTTTGAGCAAACTGCAGGAGATGGCAAAAGACAGGGAAGCTTGGTGTGCTGCAATACATGGGGTAACAAACAGTCAGACACGACTGAGTGACTGAAGAACAAAACAGCATAATATTACTTACCTCATAAGGTTATGAGGTTTAATGAGGTAATTTTATAAAAATGACAACATAATACATAATGTACAGTGGTCATTTAATAAATATTTATCTCATTTCCCTGCTATCCTTCTCAAGAAAGAAAAGATTAAGACACCTGAATGCCTCTTCCAAAACTCACAGGTAAAGGATTTTGGTTCTGTTATCTGGTTTCATGTTCCTGCCACCTGCACAAAGACAAGAGTATCCAAGTACATGACAACAGCGTAATATAGAACTAAAGAGTCCAGCCTTAGTGATAATGAAAATGATGATGATCATCATCACAGATGAAGTATGTTATTAAGGTCTCACATTTTAAAACTCTGTCTTTAGATATTATGGTATGTCAATCTCTTAGCACAATGCCTGATGCATGTTAAGTGCTATTCAAATAATAGTTTGCTGTACTTACTTAGCGGAGAAGGCAATGGTACCCCACTCCAGTACTCTTGCCTGGAAAATCCCATGGATGGAGGAGCCTGGTGGGCTGCAGTCCATGGGGGGTCGCGAAGAGTCGGACATGACTGAGAGACTTCACTTTCACTTTTCACTTTCATGCATTGGAGAAGGAAATGGCAACCCACTCCAGTGTTCTTGCCTGGAGAATCCCAGGGTCGGGGGAGCCTGATGGCTGCCGTCTATGGGGTCGCACGGAGTCGGACACGACTGAAGCGACTTAGCAGCAGTACTTATTTAGTGCCCACTAAAGAGCCTCTTCTTGCATGTCATGAAAAGGAAACAAAATCTATCTTTAAACAATTAGCTAGAGACACTAAATATTTATCCATTTGATGAGAAAGATTACATTTTTAAGGGACCATTGCCCATTTACTAGTGGAGGAGCAGCACTGCTCAGTGGCCTGGATAAGAACTGCATCTCTAATTACCGGAGTGGACAGAGAACTTACAACTAGATTGCTCAGCTTTTGCGAAGCAATTCAGTTCGGTAAAGCTTCTGGATAGTGTTCAGTCCTTAACGCAATGAGATAAGTACTCCATCCTTCACAAACTTCACTGCTTGCTGCTAGGGGATAGCCACCTGAGCAGTGCAGGGGAGGGGTAGGACTTAAAGATGAGGAGGAGGAGTGGTGAGGTGGAGAAGATTCCACACCACAGAATTTCTCCTAGGGAGTCCTGAGTTTGGAAGCTGCTAGGGAAGGAGGGCAGGGTCTTAAGAGCTTGATTGGACAACAAAAGATGTAAGCAAGGGTATACATGGAGCAAGAAAGGGGGAAAGGGGCTGAGCCAGTAGGATGGCAGAAAGCCCACACTTCCTCAAAACCTCAGAGAATTATACAACCTACAAACACCTGGTATAAATTGGTTTCTTGCAGAAAAAAGTGAAGGGAGAAGGGCCAGGAGACCCCAGCTAATATCTGATTTGCTACTGAAAGCCTCATCTCATGCTCCTGACCCCAAAGGAGCACTCCTGACCTTTGAAGGGGTGGTGACAATGAACAAGAGACAAGGAATTTCATCAGTCTAAGTAGACTCCAGCTTAACCTCTTTGCGTCTATCTTATAACTATGTGGTCGAAGGGCAGGCCCTCAAATTCTAGACATCTGACTGCCCAGTGACATGGAAGCAAAGTTGTGAGACTGGTGTGAAAAGTATCAGCCCATCTTGGGGAGAAATAAATTGAAGTATCATTATGTGACTTGCCAAAACAACGCTTTGAATTAGCATTGGTGCCATCTGAATTTCTGCCCAGGAAAAACATCTAATCAATGTGATAGAGCAAAGTGCTTTTCACCTGCTATGATGCTGCTAAACTTAATCAAAAAGCATATGTGAAGTACTTAATTATGGGAGTTGCTGTGCCCATAGACAGAACTATGTGCTCCTGGTCCTGCCTTCAGAAGTTTACAGTATAGAGAAGTTTGGCCAGGATGGGGGGTTGAGACATGACGGAAGCTGTTAGGTAGTTAGAATAGGAAAAAGGAGTCCAAAATGGTGGTGGCTAAAAGACTCTGAGCTGTAACACTGGTCCACCTTTCAAATCTTTGCTGTGGTGAGACAGAACCGAGGAAATTACACACTCTCTGGACATATCTGGTGCCAAGACTATGATGTAACCTTGCTGAAGCAACCTTGGTTTGGCCCCAGTGAGGCAGAGACCAAGCACAGCAGAAGCCCAACTTGGCAAGAGTTCATGTTGTGGAAGCTGAACACCAAGGAAACCCAGTGCAGTGGAAGTGACAGGAAGCCCAGGGTGCTGGAAATTAGGACAGCAAACACAAACTCAGCAGAAAGCTCACACAGCTCAGTCTTAGATTCCAGGAAGTCCTTGCCCCTATGACTGGAAGGACATATGACTAACAAAATCTTAATTCCTTTACAATTTCCTTATAATCCTTTACAATTCTTGGAATGTATGGTTAGTTTTTGTGAGCTGGGTGATTTCATATGCTAATCAGTGGGCGGATCATTCCAACAATTGGGGAGCCACCCATTCCTTGGTCTTTTGATAGTGCCTTGGAACTGTCATGGGTGTGTCATTTAGCTTGCAGATTGAGAATCAAGGTTTACCTGAATTTGCCATTTGGACCCATTTGATTTTAATCAGTTTATGTTATGCCCTTGGGCTATGTCATTCTTTCAAAGTTATGCCCTGTCCTCTTCCCTCCTGCTTCATGCTCTTTTCATGAGCCCCATCTGGGACCACAGTGTTGCCTCTACAATCTTCTGGCAGGACAACCAGAAAACACCTGTCCCTTGGGAGGGAAATACTGTAAAATATACAATCCCTGTAGAGACTCAGGCCTTTATCTTCCATGTTTCCTACAACATGTGTGACAACAGCACCTCTCAGTGGATGCACTAGGGCAGGTGACAGGCACACAATGCCTGCTAGAAGTCCATCTGTTGGTGGCATCCCTTCAAGGGCAATTGGGCTACCAGGGACAATGTTTGCCACTTTGGGAGTCAGCCATGCAGGCCATTTAAGCCCAAATCCTTACCACCCTTCTCCTAAAGCCGCAAACATACCCCTAGATTGAATCTGTTGCCTCATCATTTTTTTCCTTAAACCCTTATTAACTCCTACAACCACGACCCTGCCCCCTCTGTAGGCAACATCGCTCCACCCAGCCTAATATAAATACTCTTAACTCCCCTAACAGGACGAGATAATCCTCTCCTTTGTCATTACTTCTATTACTACCTAGAATGGGTCTATGACAATGGAATATTTACAAACATTGGAGACACCCTAAACTACTCTTACGGAGGATTAGGGGAGGAAATCAGTGACTTATATTATCTCAGAGCAATAAGTTTAATTCAGTTCAGTCACTCAGTTGTGTCCAACTTTTTGTAACCCCAGGACTGCAGCATGCCAGGCCTCCCTGTCCATCACCAACTCCCGGAGTTTACTCAAATTCATGCCCATTGAGTCGGTGATGGCATCCAACCATCTTATCCTCTGTCATCCCCTTCTCCTGCCGCTTTCAATCTTTCCCAGCAACAGAGTCTTTTCCAATAAGTCAGCTCTTTGCATCAGGTGGCCAAAGTATTGGAGTTTCAGCTTCAACATCAGTCTTTCCAATGAATATTGGAAAGTACTGATTTCCTTTAGGATGGACTGGTTGGATCTTGCAGTGCAAGGAACTCTCAAGAGTCTTCTCCAACACCACAGTTTGAAAGCATCAATCCTTCAGTGCTCATCTTTCTTTATAGTCCAACTCTCACATCCATACATGATTACTTTAAAAACTATAGCCTTGACTAGACGGAATTTGTTGGCAAAGTAATGTGTCTGCTTTTTAATATGCTGTCTAGGTTGGTCATAACTTTTCTTCCAAGGAGTAAGTGTCTTTTCATTTCATGTCTGCAGTCATCATCTGCAGTGATTTTGGAGCCCCCAAAAATAAAGTCATAGCAATAAGAGGATAAGGCTTTTATGGCTGTTTCTCTAGGTTCTCAGTTTCAGGGCACAGGCTTGGATTGCTTTACGTTATGGTATCTATTCCCATCCATGGTGGACAAACCAGCAATGAGTTAAGATTACAACACCTTAATCCTACCCAGCACAAGTCATGCTGGAGAACTTGGGGATGCCTAACTCCAGTCTGGGGATCCCAGGAGGTCAACCTGCCTTGCCCTGCCTAAGGATCTGGTCTCTGGGAGGCTGTCATGCCTCAACCTACTCAGGGATCCACCAGTCCAGGGGTCTCAGGAAGTCAACATGCCTCAACCTGCCCAGGGACCCAATTCTCTGGAAGGCAACATGCCTCAACCTGCCCAGGATTCGATCTCTTGGAGGATGTCACACCTCAGACTGCCTGGGGAATCTGCACCTTGACCCAGGGACACCCAGTTCTCAGATTGCAATGGCATTGGGCAGGGTAAATTTCAGAAAGACTCAGCCCTAAGGAGGTCCACCCTTAGAAATAGGGGGCCTATTAATTTTGCTTTTTTTTTTTCTCCCTGCTGTCACTGTCTTTCAGATGGGAAATAACCAATCCACTTCCCGACAGATACCCTTGAGATGCATCCTTGATAACTGGAAGATGTTTGATCCCCTAACTCTAAGGAGAAGTCACTTAAGATCCTTTTGTGCCACTGCATGGCCACAGTATCCTCTGGGGGACAAGGACCACTGGCCTGAGGATGGGAGTTTAAATTACAATACCATCCTGCAGCTAGACTTATTCTGTAAAAAGCAAGGGAAATGGACAGAGACCCCCTGTGTGCAAACTTTCTTCTTAGATATGAAGGAACTTTGCCTTAGGTATGGGATTGTTGTATGCCCTAAAAGTGAGCCTACTAGGCAAATGGTTTTAGGCACAGACAACCAAGAGAAGAAACCCTGACATGAAGGCTCACCTCCCATGGCTCCTGAGTTGCCCAGTGCACCTTCCTCATATCCAAATGTGCCCCCATATCCAGGAGCACCCCCTCCACAAAAACCAACTTGAATATGTCTCTAAGTTGAAACTGGAGGAGAATTTCGACTAACCCAGGCCCACAAGCCCTTCTCCTTCTGAGAACTAAGACAGATCAAACAAAACCTGGGAAGCTATACAGATGACCCCAGTAAATATACAGATACATCCCAACATATTATCTTGGCCTTTGACTTGATGTGGAAGGACATCATGGTCATTTTTAGTCAAACTTTATTTGACCCTGAGTCTTAGAAGTGTCCCAGGAGATCTGAAGATTGCCCTTGGTATTTAATGCTTCTGGACAGTCAATCTGCCACAGATCCAGGTGCCTTTTGAGAGTAAGGCTGCAAGGCTATGGCAGGATCCAAGAAACTGCAGCGATCAGTGACCAGTGAGGACCTGTAGCCATTCTCTTGTGGCCTGGTATCACTCTGCCACTCACTGTGAGCACAGAGTGTCTGAGTGATGGTGCCTCTCTTACCTTGCCTCTGGAACCTACATGACTCATCGCCCTGTGCCCCTACCAGCCGTTGGTATTTCAGTAGATCTTCTCCACACCTTGAACTAATTAGAGGAGTGTGGTGGCTCCCAGGTCAGTGCCCCTCATGACTCTCCCCACCACTTTCCTGCACGTCTGCTCAGCTGTCATGAATGTTCTTTTCTGTTCCTCCACTGTCCCTCTCTCTCCTCCTCCTTCCCACAACTCTCCTTCTAACCCATCCTTCTTGATCATATTTTTCCCACTCTGACCTTCGAGTTGCATTTTGTTTTGTACTTCTTTCCACTCATTTCTCTTTGAGTTCATTTCAGTTCTGGGCTATGTGTGTAGATCACATTTCAGAGTATCTGATGTTTGCAAGGCATGGGGCAGGGTGGTGATGGCACAGGGTCAGGGGTCATAACCATGAAACTCAGTGATTACAGGAAATTCTTAATGGAATTCAGAAACGTGGTGTGAACTGGGATTAAAGATATGAGAAAGGCTTTGGTCTTCTTTTTAACCTTCTAAACTCTAAATATCTGACTTGAAATTTGCTAATTTATCACTTATTAAAGGATAAAGGTCAGTTTATATATACATATATATAAATTACATATATATAAAATACATAATGGAAAAATCAAATGCAAATGTATGCTATAAAAATATACAGAAAACATATAAAATGTATGTTATAATGTGTAAGAAAAGGATACATTTAATAAATAAATTCAGGTTTATTACTTTCAAGTGGCTCGAGAAAATCTGTTACAGAAAGAAGAGGATCCACGCATCAAGGAGCATCAAGGAGCTGAAGGGCATCAGTGCATCTTTCTGCCTAAATCCACCTGATCCTGAGGAAAATTTTACTCTCACTCCCCTTGTCTGTAATTCTGGAAGACTCCTACCCCCATTCCTGTGGATGTTTGTTTTTGTTACATTATTTCCTTTTTGTTTTTTTAATTTCTTTGGTTACAGTTTCCATCCTTGACTCAAAATACTTAATTCAAACTGTGTTTCAGATATGTAGACTATGAGGTAGGTTTTTAAGTAACACTCACCCATTTTATTTCTCTTGAATACTTTCCAATGATACATAAAGAGACATCTTCATCCTTTAAATATATCATCTATTTATATTGTTGGATATTTATGTCTGAACTTTCCAAATTTGTGTCTTCTAGCTTTCCAAAGCACAATTCTTTTTAAATTTATTTTTAATTGTAAAAATAACATACATATCTGTTTCAGAAAATTCATTAAGAGGCACACATGTACTTTAAGAAGGAAGTGGAAAAACATTCATTTTTTTGCATTGTTTGAAATATCAAATGAAACAAGCTAAATATCCATCATTTGAGGATATTATTATTTGAGGATATATATTATTTGAATTTATATAATATGTGAGGATATATATTATTTGAGGTTAAATAGACTATGATATTCATAATTAAATTACTACTCAACAATTTTTAAATAATACATTAACCAAAAAACTCAGTTCTACAATGTATAAAAAATAGTTATATCATTTCATTCATGAAAAATGTATATGTAATAGAAAAATCAAACCCAAATGTATGCTATAAAAGTATACAGAAAAATATCTGCAAGAATAAACATGCCAAACTGCTCATGATGTAGTCATGAATTACCTGATTAATGAAACATTTAAAAGTTAAAGTGTTAAAAGTCACATATAGTAAACATTTTACACTGTGGAAAAATTTAACCTGAAAAGAAAGCATTCTTCAACACCTTTACTCTTAATTCAGTAGAGGTAACTTGACAGACATATATGTAATATACATAATTGCAAATTGGAGACTTTTTCCTTAGCTACACCATTCTGCAGCATTTGTAGATCAGTGCATTTAGACCTACCCCTATGCTTTTTAATGGTAAGTTTCATTGGCGTAGTATTTTATTTAACTAGTCCCCTACTGGTAGACATTCAGATTATTACTGTTTTTAATAAAGTGGAGAATTTAGAAACAATATTCCAACAAATATCCATAAACAAATATCTTTTTTACCTTTTCTCCCATAACATCAGGAAAAACTCCTAGAGTCAAAGGATAAACATTTAAAACTTGGATTTGATTTGGCAAGTTAGACAGATTTGGCCAAATTTTTCTCAGAACCATGTGGTATTGCATGTTGTCTCTAACAGGGTGTGAATGTTTCCCACACTCTCAACCAGACTGTTCAACTTCATCAGTCTGATACATAAGATGACATCATTTCTTGTTTTAATTTGCGTTTTAAAAATTATGGATGAAACTAACCATATTTTTCCTATGCCGTTTGTATTTCTGTTTCAGTGAACCACTTGCTATTATCACTTGCACCCCCATTTTTCCCCAATATATTTGTTTAACAGTGATTTGAAGCACTCTTTGTATAATAAAGAAATTAACTTTTTATTATGAAACAAAATTAGAATCCTGCAATGATTCATAATTAAACAGTTTTGTGTGTGTATTCCAGATTTTTTATTAACTATATTCTTATTTTGGTAAGATATTTATAGCATATCATTTGCCATGTTCCCCATTTTTAAGTGTACGATTCAGTGGAATTAATTATATTCACAATATTATGGAACCATCACCACTATTTATTTCCAAATATTTCACTTCCAAAAACAGAAATCTTTACCCATTAAACAATAATTCCATACTTCCTCCTTTCTCCAGACTCCTGGTAACCTCATGGCAACCTGATATAACCTGGTAAGATCATGGCATACAGTCCTATCACTTCACGGCAAATAGATGGGGAAACAATGGAAACAGTGACAGACTTTATTTTTTGGGGCTCCAAAATCACTGCAGATGGTGACTGCAGCCATGAAATTAAAAGATGCTTGCTCCTTAGAAGAAAAGTGATGACAAACCTAGATGACAAAGCAGAGACATTACTTTGCCGACAAAAGTCCATCTAGCCAAAGCTATGGTTTTTCCAGTAGTCATGTATGGATGTGAAAGTTGGACTATAAAAGAAGCTGAGCACTCAAGAATCGATTCTTTTGAACTATGGTGTTGGAGAAGACTCTTGAGAGTCCCTTGCACTACAAGGAAGTCAAACCAGTCCATCCTAAAGGAAATCAGTCCTGAATAATCATTGGAAGAACTGATGCTGAAACTAAAGCTCCAGTAACAATACTTTGGCCACCTGATGCAAAGAACTGACTCATTTGAAAAGACCCTGATGTTGGGAAAGATTGAAGGCAGGAGGAGAAGGGGACAACAGAGGATGAGATGGTTGGATGCCATCACTGACTCTATGGACATCAGTTTGAGCAAGCTCTGAGTTGGTGATGGACAGGGAAGCCTGGAATGTTGCAGTCCATGGGGTCACAAAGAGTTGGACATGACTGAGCAACTGAACTGAACTGAACTGGTAAACTCTGATCTACTTTCTATCTCTATGAACTTGCTTATTCTAGATGTTTCATATAAGTGAAATCTTACGATTTGTACTTTTAATCAGATTTATTTCACTTCCTGTTTCAAGGTTCGTCCATGTTGTATCATGTATCAGAACTTTATTCCTTTAAATAGCTGGATAATATTTCATTGTATGTATCAGTTAAGTTCAGTTCAGTCACTCAGTCATGTCTGACTCTTGCGACCCCATGAATTGCTGCATGCCAGGCCCCTTTGTCCATCATCAACTCCCGGAATACACCCAAACTCATGTGCATCAAGTCAGTGATGCCATCCAGCCATCTCATCCTCTGTCGTCCCCTTCTCCTCCTGCCCCCAATCCCTCCCAGCACCAGAGTCTTTTCCAATGAGTCAACTCTTTGCATGAGGTGGCCAAAGTACTGGAGTTTCCGCTTTAGCATCATTCCTTCCAAAGAAATCCCAGGGCTGATCTTCAGAATGGACTGGTTGGATCTCCTTGCAGTCCAAAGGACTCTCAAGAGTCTTCTCCAACACCACAGTTCAAAAGCATCAATTCTTCAGCGCTCAGCCTTCTTCACATTCCAACTCTCACATCCATACATGACCACTGGAAAAACCATAGCCTTGACTAGACGGAGACCAAACTTATTTATCCAGTCATCTATTGATGGACACGGGAGTTGTGAGTGAAGGGAGGTGCTGGAATGGAGAGGCCTGGCCTTCACATCCTCACCCCTGCAGAGAGAGGCTTGTGACCCCAAGATGCCCAAAGAGTTCAGGCCATTTGCTATAGACCAGACTGGCACAATAATTTCTAAAAATGGAGTTGTAAACAGTGAACTTGGTAATTATGTGCATGATATGACTTCCCTGTGTGTCTCTCCACAGCCTGTGAGGAACAGCTCAGCTCTGAAGCTCTTGGTTCCATCTGTTTACATTTGTGGTGCTTCCAGAGCCTTATCTGTCTATTTTCTTAAATTTCAGTGGCAGGAAATCATAATCCCCACTGCAAATTACAGAGATTTAAGTTCCCTAACTTGTTTCATATGTAAATATGTAATGTCAATCCTATGTATGTGTATGCATGCATGCATGCTCAATTGCTCAATTGTGTCTGACTCTCTGTGACCCTATGGACTCTACCCTGCCAGGCTCCTCTGCCCATGGGATTTTCTAGGCAAGAATATAGGAGTGGGTTGCTGTGCTCTCCTCCATGGGATCTTCCCCATCCAGGGATTGAACCTGTGTCTCTTACATAGCACCACCTGGGAAGCCCATGTATACAGTATGTATCAGTTCAGTTCAGCCACTCAGTCATGTCCAGCTTTTTGCAACCCCGTGGACTGTAGCACTCCAGGCTTCCCTGTCCATCACCAACTCCCAGAGCTTGCTGAAACTCATGTCCACTGAGTCAGTGATGCCATCAAATCATCTCATCCTTTGTCGTCCCTGTCTCTTCTTGCCTTCAATCTTTCCCAGCATCAGGGTCTTTTCAAATGAGTCAGCTCTTCGCATCAGGTGATCAAAGTAATGGAGCTTCAGCTTCAGCATCAGTCCTTCCAGTGAATATTCAGGACAGATTTCCTTTAGGGTTAAATGGTTTGATCTCTTTTCAGTCCAAGGGATTCCCAAGAGTCTTTTCCAACACCACAGTTCAAAAGCATCAATTCTTTGGTGCTCAGCTTTCTTTATAGTCCAACTTTCACATCCATACATGACTACTGGAAAAACCACAGCTTTGACTAGATGAACCTTGGTCAGCAGAGTAATGTCTCTGCTTTTTAATATGCCATCTAGGTTTGTCATAGCTTCTCTTCCCAGGAGCAAGCATCTTTTAATTTCATGGTTGCAGTCACCATCTGCAGTGATTTAGGAGCCCAAGAAAAGCCTGTCACTGTTTCCATTGTTTCCCCATCTATTTCCCCTAAAGTGATGGGACCAGATGCCATGATCTTAGTTTTTTGAATGTTGAGTTTTAAGCTAGCTTTTTCACTCTCCTCTTTCACTTTCTTCAAGAGGCTCTTTAGTTCCTCTTCACTTTCTGCCATAAGGGTGGTGTCATCTGCATATCTGAGGTTATTGATATTTCTCCTGGCAATCTTGACTCTAGCTTGGGTTTCATCCAACCCAACATTTCACATGATGTTCTCTGCATATAAGTTAAATAAGCAGGGTGACAATATACAGCCTTGTATATACTACAGTATATATATATATATATATATATATATATATATATATATGTATATATACACACACACATATATAGTAGTATGTGTGTGCGTATATATATATACACACACACACATAACCATTTTTGCCTTTAACCAGAATGCTACTCATCCTATTTAATAATGTTTATATTTCCTATCTGTAATTCCACAATAAACATGGAGACGTGCAAAACAACAACAGCAAAAAAACAAAAACAAAAAGAAAAAGGAGTGTTCCACGTTTTGACTGTTGTGAACAATTCTGCAGTGGACATTGTCTGCCTTCACTCAGTGCCTGCTTTCAATCCTCTTGGTTGTGTACCTACAGGAGGAATTGGTGTGTCTTATAGTAATTTTGTTTAACTTTTTGAGGAACTGCCAAACTGATTTCAGCTACATTATTTTATATTTCCACAAGCAATGTTTAGGATTCCAATTTTCCCACATTGTTATTTGCTGTTTTCTTTTTCTGACTATAACAGATATGATGTGGGGTTTTTTGATTTGCATTTCTCTGATGACTAATGATGCTGAGCACTTTTTCATGTGCCTGTTGTCTATTTGTATGTTTTCTGTGGAGAAATGTCTTTTGAAATTCTTTATACATTTTTTTAAATGTTTTTGAGCTGTGAAAGTGAAAGTGAAGTCACTCAGTCGTGTCTGACTCTTTGTGACTCCATGGACTGTAGTCCCCCAGGTTCCTCTATCCATGGAATTCTCCAGGCAAGAATACTGGAGTGGGTTGCCATTTCCTTCTCTAAGGGATCTTCCCAACCCAAGGATCTGTTGAGTTGTAGGAGTTCTTTATATATTCTGAATATTAAACCCTTATTACATATGTGAGCATCAAATATTTTTCATTCTCTTTTCACTTTCTTGATAGCATCTTTTGATGAACAAAGGTTTTCGTTTTAATCAAGTCCAGTTTATCTTTTCATTCTTTTGTTCTCTGTGTTTTTGATATCATATTTTTAAAAACTGCCAGATTCAAGGTCATGTAGGTTTGACTCTACATTTCTTCTTTTTTTTCCCCTTTTTTAAAATATTTTATTTTATTTAACTTTACAATATTGTATTGGTTTTGCCATATATCAAAATGAATCTGCCACAGGTATACATGTGTTCCCCATCCTGAACCCTCTTCCCTTTTCCTTCCCCATACTCTACATTTCTTCTAATAGTTTTACAGTTTTAGTTCTTAAATTTAGATTTTAATCCATTTTATTTAGTTTTTTCTTTCTTTCATTGAACGATCTTGGAATCTTTGTTGAAAATCAATTGATTATTAATGTGTGAGTTATTGCTTGGATTTCAGTTCTATTTTACTGGTCTAAAGCCTGGCTTATATACCCTACATCATTCCTGACTCCATCCCCTTCCTGAACGTTACCCTGGTCCACCTCTGTCATCATCTCTTGTCTGCATGATACTGCCCACCCCATGATCTCTGCACTTCTTCTCTGTCTCCTACACCAACTCTCTGGTATCATACTATTTTGCTTACTATAGCTTTGTAGCAAGTTTTGAAATCAGGAAAAAGATGAGTCTTCTCTTTCAAGATTATTTTGGCTATTCTGGGTCACCTAAATTTCCATACAATTTTTAGGATGAGGGTTTCCATTTCTGAAAAAATACTGTTAGGATTTTCATAGTGATTGCATTGAAACTGTTCGTCACTTTGGATAGTATTGTCATCTTAGCAATATTGTCTTGCAGTCAATGAACATAAGATGTCTTCCCACTTATTTAGGTCTTTAATTTTTTTCAGCAATGTTCTTCAGTTTTCAGTGCACAAGTCTTGCACTTTATTGGTTAAATTTATTCCTAGGTATTTTATTCTTTTGATGTTATTGTAAGTGTAATTATTTTTGGAATTTCTTTTATTCTGTCTCCAGAACAAACACTCGTTTGTTGCTAATGTTTAGAACTGCAAATCATTTTGTGAGTAGCTGTGAATCCTGAGACTTAGCTAAATCTGTTTATTAGCTCAAGTGGTGTATTTACGCATTCCCTAAGGTTTTCTAGATGTAATATCATAACTTCTATGAATAGAGATAGTTTTACTTCTTTTGCT